>NC_046972.1:4440967-4663467 GCF_009769545.1 Cyclopterus lumpus
GGGTCAAACAAGTCCTCACTTTACTTTGAGTAATTTATGTAACAAATGTAGTTATTTGAACCTAAACCATGATATTTTTCCTCAACAACAACCAACTTTTGCCTGAGCGTTAACCACGTGTTTGAAACTGCGTCTGTGTGTGTGTGACGAGTGTGTTAAATGACTCGGGGACAGAGGTCGGCCCTCTGACCTTACCGATGTCCTATGGTCATCTGACGAAGCCCCGAGGCTGAACTGTCACGTCGCGATGAATGCCGTGTATTCTCCGACAGTGCCTCTTTGTCTTGCTCACAAAACGCTCCACCAGAATGGCCCGTAAGGCTCCCAGCTGTGGGTTCACATAAGGTGCTCACGGTCAGATCACAGCTTAGTGCTTCCGCGGTGTCTCGTGGAGACCACGTCAGGTCTTCTTCCTGCTGTTCCGGCTTAAAGACGAGCGAAGCAAGCCACGACGTCACTTGAAACTGGAAGATATGAATTAAAAAGCTGGATCGCTTTTACCAACTCGGACAAGATGGATGACGAGCAGCAGAAAAGGAGGAAAAGAAAGCACGGTTTACATCTGTGTTACAATATTTTTTTTATTTTGACGCTAAAAGAAATCCAACTCTCTGTCTCCTACAAAATGACGTGCCCATGCAACTGAACGACATTCTCATTCACGTTTCACGGGGAAGCGTGTTTCCTGTCGTGTTAAAGTCGCAGGTTTGGCTGACGCTGCACATTGAACCGAAGCAAAAACTGCATAAATGTGTCGACCTTCGACAAAGCGTTCTGAATCTGTAAGACAATGTGACTGAATTACATGTGTGTGCATCTACAAAGAGATGTTGATGGGAGAGTTTTGTTAAACACAGTTATCCACTGCAGACGGCTGTCCTGCAGCTGCGCAGGTATTAATTTATTCCGTCATTAGACTTTTATTTATCAGCGAGGACAGTGATTTGTGAGGCTTGAGTAACCGTCATGCATCTGTATAATCCTGTTAATCGCTCTCAGTCTTTCCAACTCTTTGCTTTGTGTCTCCTTTTCTCTCCGTCTTTCTCTCCCCTTGCTCTCCGTCTTTTTTTACTGCGACAATGCGATGTCGGTGTCTTACATAAGCACATGCGGTAGACGGTGACAAGCTAAGCCTTTTTAAAGCGAGATGACTGAACCAGAAAGGAAGATGAAAAGACGTGAAAAAATAAAAGAGAATCTTGAATGATGATGAAAGGAGGACGCTAGAGAGCATCTGCGTTGTGGTGTTAAGTCTTACTTTGGATGAGGCAAATCAATGAACAACGAACAACATATCCATAAGCACACAGAAACGGTACGAGAACATGTACCAAAGGCTTTTCCCCAAGACCCATCCAAATGTTCTAGTCATGATACAAATGAATATATTCATATTCACCCTCGACCAGAGTCAGCGGCCCCTCCCCCCACCACAAACTGTACACTAACTCAGACACTAAAGGCTGCCAAATGTCAACTGAGATCTGGGGCAGTTTCCTCGCAGGCATGGCGCAGACGCCTGTACGCAGCCAGATGAGGTCCCGCATCCAGCTGAGCATGCAGTTGCCACGGTGACCCCTCCATCGCCGCCAATGAAAACACTGGAATGCTGCAGAAGAGGGGATTGTCTGGGAGGGCATCTAGTGGAATGTCATGTGGTATTACCCCATACGTGTGTGTGTGTGTGTGTCTGTGTGTGTGTGTGTGTGCGTCTGTGTCTCGTGTGTGTGTGTGTGTGCGTCTGTGTCTGTGTGTGTGTGTGTGTGCGTCTGTGTCTGTGTGTGTGTGTGTGTGTTAGACATTTAAAGGGTTTGAATAAGGGCCTTGGAGGTTGTCTGGATGCTCTGGTGTGGTAATAAAACACACACAAGGAGCCTGGGTTGTTTAATGTCTGTATTTTATCTGATCCTGATTTAGGTTTAGTAGCCATTAACAGACGCCCGGGGGCTTTATTGCACTGCTGATAACACAGGCTCATTGAATCCAGTGTGGATGCATTGAGCGTAATTAGGTGCCATGGACAATGGACACATGTGGCCCTTACCGTATTTACTATGTTCCCTCTTGGCGGTTATTGACGGTAATCGCCTGCACAAAAGCGGCGAGCAAGCTAGCGTTCTCATTTTGCACTTTTATGTCTCCCACATTTAATTTCCTCTCTGTACATTCCAAGATGTTATTGTTTTCTTCTTTCCGTCCAGCAAATACAACTAAAGGTTTTGACAATTTGACGTTTTACTAAATACACTTATTTGTGAGATATGAAGCTGCGGCCAACAGGCCGTTAGCTTAGCTTAGCACAAAGACCAGAAACAGGTTGAAACAGCTGGCCAGGTTTAGTCCAAATGTAACAAAGTCCGCCTACCAGCGCCTCTAAAGCTTTACTAATTAACACACTATAGTAGTAGAATATACTTTATATTCTGTTTTAGTTGTCCAGACATACTATAAAAAAACATCCTTCTCGTCCTTCAGAGGCCAACCTGTCCAGAGCTGGTCGGCGGGGTGGGAGCTGGTCTGGGGTCAGTCTTGTGGTTTCTGTTTGCTTCATTCTGTCCAATAAGGTATAGGCATAGACTGTATATAAGTCACCATTTTGTTTTTTGGCCATCGGCATCTTGCAGCTAGAGGTGACTCGAGAATGATGGAGCAAAGCACGGCCGAACACTGAGACGTTTTCAGGCGACCAAAAAGATATTGCAGAATTTTGTCATCTGTCTTTATGTGAAATCCATATGTTCACACCTTGTGTTGCTTACTTATAAAAAACTAAACAACCACATTAAAACACATTGTCTCCAATGTTGGGTTTGTTCTATTATGTGTCAGGTTTCACCAGCTGATTAAACCCTTTTAATGCACATGAGCCAAATAGATTAAAACATTCTGGATTCAAGAGGTAAATTAACCAAATGACACATCTGCTCTGGCCCCCTTGACAAAAAAGTCAATTAAACACAAATTACATAGAGTAATTGATCAACTGTATATCTATACCTGAATTTAGACTTGAAAGACCGCTAATTCTGTATATTTTCTATTTAATAAACTACATTGATTTTTCTTTACATCATTCACTGCCTTCATTTTGCTGCTGGTCTGTCAGCTGTAAATCTTTGAGGGTATAATTAAAACGTGCTCGCTGCTGTCTCGGTGTGCGTCCCTCCCTTATTGGGACGGAGTGACCCCCGGTACCACGGGGACGTGGAAGGGAGAGCATGCTCGGAGGAAATGTAGTCAGGAAAAGAGGAGAAAGGAAGGGGCAAAAGTGAGAAAATAAAGGAAGGGGATACACAAAGGAGTGGGGGCCGGCGCACTGGGCGTAGTAAATCTCTCTCTGTGGCAGTGGGGAGAGGAGAGGGCCGTGTCCAAATTTACGGCCGCCTGCTGGAGCAATAACAGAATGGATTAGATCCCCCCCCCCCCCTTCACAGCCTTGGAGTGCCTGTAACCTCTCTGCGGCCATATGATGATCTATATACTCCATGATCTACAACAATATGCAGACTACAATTAATACGAGGTGATTTACGCTGGGCACACTTGTGTCATATGTAGGTCAGTGGCTCCTGGCTGGTCCCCACAGACCCGGTTCTACCAACTGTAGCAGATGATTGTCTGCTGCCATGGAGATGGAAATGGAGCTGGCTTTGGCTTTGAGAGAGAGAGAGGGAGAAAGAGAGAGAGAGGCAGGCATACAGTGTTTTGAGTATGTGCACGTGCAGAGAAGCTCCTATTGAGATGCAGGCACAAGTAATGGGCTAGTTTAACAGTATAATGGCAACAGAGATGATAAGCGGCTTCCTCTTTCCTTCTTCCTGTTGAAACCAGACTGTCTCTCTTCCCCACTCTGCACAGCCTCCACTCAGAATGCAGAAGCATTGATGGGTTTTAATCACAAGTTTAAATTCAAAGAAATTTGAAATTCAAAGAAATTTGAAATCCAAAGGCGACAGGAATGAACTGTACAGATCCAAAAGTTTATTGAGCCTGCACCACACACTGTATAAAAGAAGTGGACATTGTCACCATGAGATCACCCATTGGTTTGTGGGCAAAGGTTTTGAAGCCTCAAATTATGCATTTTGGCCGTCGCCATCTTGGTTTCTTGGAACTTAACCTTTTGAAAACCAACCTATTTTTTAGGTTTCTGCTCGAAATGACATACCCAAACTAAAAAAAGGTGTATCTCAGAAACCACAAAGGCTATTTAAATAATGTTGGTGTTATAATGTGTGCTTTTGTTCAGATGTGTAAATATTAGTGTATTTGTTACTGGTTAAGAGTAAATAAAGATGAAAGACAGCAAAAGATTCGCCTAGAAAAGAAAAGCACTTTCCGGATGATTATCTCTTGGAAGGATGCAGAGCAAATGTCAAAAACCACAGAGATCATAGTACAATATGGGACCAGTCTCTCTGCAAAGTTTGACTTTGAAAAAGTAAAGCAGAACAAAGTTAGAGAGGTTTTAGTACAGATTAATTAGGCAAAATGGACATTTGGGCACCATCTGTGCAATTTGAATTTTCTCATGTACAAAACCATATATTTCACTTGTATATTACTTATGGTGTTCAATACATTAAATATAGCAGTCTTTGTTGATTAGAAAAAGAAAAATGAACTTCTTCAAAAAAAGCCAAAGATAAGCAACATTTGTGACTGTAAAGTGCCTCTTAAGTCGGTATCACAATCAGCAGCTATTTGGTTCTTCCGTCCGGTTTCCAATCTGCTTTCGAGACCCCATTCGATGGCCGCACTTTTCTTCCTGCAGATATCGGAGCGTCTTTATGGAGGGCGAACCACCTTTTTCCAGATCATTTGTACTAAATTACTTTCCGCATGTTTAACCCAATACAGAGTGACGTAAGTGGTATTATGTCCTAAGAAACAGTTCTGACAGTTTGTAATTATGGTCTGGGTTTTGATGGCTGGGGACAAAGCCCCACGTTGACAGTGACCCTCGGGGCAGCCATTGTTGGAGTTGACTTCACCTGGTGTTTGTCTGGTGGCCTCAAAGGTTCTCCCAAAGGAAATACCGATGCGGGATTTTTGAAAGCGCAAGTGCTTTCAACGGACTGAAGCGCTAATGGTGATGACATTGATACACGCAGAAGGAGTATCGTAGCCACAGGGGTCTTAAAGTCCCCTCGGCCCCTCGTGACAACATATAACAAAAAGATCATAACAGCCTGTCGGCGATACATTCTGTGGTCATCTAATCTATTTTTTAAGAAGACTATTGGGATCACATGTTGTTCTACCATACGTAAAGGCCAGCATCACGAGTCAGTATCAATCAGCAGTTGTAGTGAGGCACGCTCGGATCAGAAAGAAAAAAAATCTACACATTTATTTTTTAGAAGCAGGAGATAAACGTGCCATATTTTTAACGGGGCTCCCACACGCCCTCGCTTCCCCTTTGCTTTCCATAAAGTATTATTGCAACGTGTCCTTCGGTCAAAAGGTTAGGTGCTTTTCTGAAACCGAGGGTTGGGTTGAGACCAGACCTTCACTGGCTAACCGTCAGGAGTCATAAACAAGGCTGTGTTCCTCTTTTTACGACATGACAACACTGCCCGAGGGAGGAATGAAGAGCAAGATAATTGCACTTGTGTGAATGTGATTTAGAGGGAGGGGGGATGCTCTAGGGGTCTGAGGGGTTCACGGATGCTTGTCCTAATCAACCTTCACCAACGGCTACACTTTCATGAGCAGTCATTTCAGCCGACTTTCCCGACCCTCTGACTGTCATTGACCTCGTGCAGGTTGCTCAAGGTTAAGTCCCCGTGCTCAGCTGCGTGAGGTCTCTTTTAACAGAAGTGTGTTTTTTATTTTAATGGCAAAGTGCAAGGAGTTGGATAGTCTAAAATACTCAAACAGGATGTGCTCTCCTGTTAATACATTTGAAAACACTGAGTTATTAAACTGCATTGTACTCTTTGTATACACAGCCTTACATATTCAGAGGAATTTTCTTTTTTTCAATTTTGGGAACAACGGTTATTATTTGATCTGTGGGGAGATCATGCGTTAGGTGTGCGACCTGTCAATCACAGCCCTCCCTAAAGCATACTCCACTTTTATGGTCTGTTTGACGCTAAATGGACCGTCACTTACTAAATGAAACATCATGCTGTATTGAGGAAGACTTGATGCTGATTGAGACCATCAACTCATGTTTACTGAGATCAAGAGAGAAGTAGATTTTTTTTTTCTCATGGACTTCTATACAATCAGACTTATTTTTGTAACCGGAGGAGTCGCCCCCTGCTGGTCAGTAGAGAGAATACAGGTTTGAAGACACTACTGCATTCTAACTATCACGTTGTGTCCCGTTTGTGTGATGTCGATGCAAACGTCAAAGTAGAAACAACAAGTGAAGTGCTGCCAATACTACAGCACATTTAGACGACCAATCAGCAGCCAGACAGAAACGTGACTCAGCTATAAACACGGATGTATTAAGGAGAACAGGCCTCAAACAGTGAGGGTGCAAAAGCCCGTGCTCGTCAGCCCCAACCAGCAAATATATTCCATCACATTCGTACACCTTGACTCTCTTTTGCGTCAGGTTCATTTTCAATCACTTTGTCTTTTAATGACCGTGTAATGTTCTTTTGACATGTAACTATACACTGGTGGTAACATGACACTACAACAACTCCAGCCTTGTGGGAAGATGAAGAACATGTTGTGCATATACCTCAACACACACATGCCTTCAGGGTTTTCCTGAGGAAACATTTAATGCTGTTTCCTGGGTTAGGTCTGACTTCCTGGGACAGTTGTGTCCTTTCTCTTCACTGACAGTGTACTGGCGTGTGACAAGCTTCAGGTACACAGATGCTGCACAATAATACATATTTATTTATGTGTGTGTCACCGTTGCTTCTTGTGCTGTATTTGTCTTGTTTCTGTCTCAATTTATCTTGTGTACACACCTCTTCTTGCTCCTAACGTGTCAATAAATCGGCGTGAGGCGTGTTTCTCTTGTAGCCATTGTCTTCTTTGTATCTTTCACCCTGTTGCCACGTATCTGGGTGCTGTTGCCTCATCATGCGGACCCTGAAGCTGAAAACACCAAAAGGAAAAACCAGATATGACCTGCTCAGCGCAACGCACTGTATTTTTTCTGTTTTTATCTCGTTTTTTTGTGCGCATCTGATAAGAGATTGAGGGGGAGGTTGCACTTCATGAGGTGAGGTGGCAACCTGTTTTTTTTCTCACTTTGCTAATTAGCCTTGAAGATCAAATAACCAACAGCAAACGTATGGGAAAAAAACAGCGCGCCCCCCCAAACATTTAAAATACTCCCAATCTGTCTAGGATTTATTGCTTTGTGCCATCCGACCTGTCCACCATCAGACACCTTAGCGGGGTACAAAGGTGCCTCCCATGGGAGTACTCTCTCCCATGGAAGGTACGTGTTTACTGGTCTGTCAGGGGTGAGGTGTACGCGCACTTCAATCAGCATCTGTTTCACGGTATACGTAGTCTTGCACAAGAAGACCAACTCGAGATGGGAGCTGAGAAGTGTGATAAGATGCAGATTAAGATCTGATTGCTGTATTCAAAGCTTTGGGTTTTCACACAGAGACATCTCGTTTTCATGAGATGGGGAGAGGCTCAGATTAAAGACTCAAAGAAAAAACTACCTAGACAAATTAGACAGAAACAACAGTAGATGATACAACTCTAAAAAAAGTTATTATATTTTTGATCAAGTGGATTCACAGCATCCTTTACAATCCACAATACAAGCTCAACAGGACACGAATAAAAAGCCACACATTATTGACCCTTGACCGTCCCTTGTTTATAAATAAAATCCCAAACACAGTCTCGTAGAGCCCCAGACATCCTGGTCGTGTTGTTTTAACCTGTGGGTACACTGCCACCTACTGGTCAGAACATGTTAGCGTCACAGCGCGGAACAACCCGTGTGAAAGTGTGACTATCAAAAAGGAAACTGACCGTAGGACATTGAGATCATTAGGCTAAATATGGCCCCGAATAATCTGAACAAAACATACTCTTCTTAATCTGGAAGTTGGCCTCTTATTTCACTCCAAAGAAGTGCGTCGTTACGGTCCGTTGGTACTGAGCCAGACAGGAACCCTCATCAGCTGCTTGTTTCCCCTGGTGGAGGAGGACGAGTCGCTGGAGGAGCAAATCAAAATGGCGAGCCAAGAGGAGTCTGTGAGGGAGTTCGTCGCCGTTACCGACGTGGACGAGGAGAGGGCCCGGTTTTTTCCTGGAGTCCGCCGGCTGGAATTTGCAGGTACGTCTCTTCCGCCGTCTCCCCGGCGGGACGCGGCGGACCGCGCGACGGGGAGACGCGGAAGGAAACAGCGGCGACACGGCATGTGTCAGACGAATAGCTTCCCGGCTAACATTAGCCTGTGTTGCCGGCAATTTGTGCAAGTCACGCTTTGACAATGGCCCGAGCGCTTTGTCACCCAACGACAAGGGTGTCGTACAGTTCTGTGGCGGGCGCGGCCACGAGCACCCAAAGGCCCCTTTGATGGTGTTTCGTTACGCAGCGGGTTGCCATCAAGTTTTCGGCTAGCGCGAGTCTGCAGTGTGTGCATTGAGTCCAGTGCTAGCTAGCGTTAGCCTGCACCGACGTAACGTTGTAATTACACTGGTTACCTTCTGGAGCTGCTCCGCGCTGTGGCACGTGACCGTGTTGATGAGGGTGAAGGCACACAGACTTTGAGTCAGATATAAATATGAAGGTGAAACTGATTGATAGTGTTCTGACTCAACCAGCGCGGTGACAGCAGAGACAGAGGCTATTAACCTATCGGCCCGGATACTTTGGTGCAAAGAGGGCTTTCATACGAAAAGACTCAATGCCTACACATGAAGTTGAGCTATCTACTCTAGGATGTTGTCAAAGGGTCATCAGTAACACGTGACATTGATGTTTTCGCCTCCTCCCAGCTTTGCACTTGCCAGTTCTTCGAGGATGGAGCTGATGACGACATAGTGACTCTTCCTCAGCCTGAGTTGAGCACATCGGTGTCCCGGTCTGCTGGGCCAAGGTGACGTTTACAGCCTGCCGCTGCTTTTTATTATTATTTAGTTATTACTGCCATTCTTCAGTCCGATATAAGGTTATTGGCACACATACAGCGGCTGTGTAATGTCCAGTAGAGTCATTGCGCATGTATTTAGTTTGGTAACCCGCAAACATTTGTCTTTTCTTTTTATATCATCAGCGCTCAGCCCAGAGTGACCTCCTTCAGAGATATGATGCATGAGGCAGAGGAGGAGAGTGACGAGGAGGAAGGCCAAAGGTGAGTTAAATTCCGCGTGTGTGTGAGAAATCTCCACACTCACAAACTTTGTTTAGTTCTGTCCAATGGTTAAGTGTTTGAGGGCTCTCTTGCAGACATTCTGAGCCCTTTATGAACTCTTTCCATAAGTCAGCATTCGATGCTGACTTATGGAAATTACCCACAATTTATTGCAATTAAACACGCGTTTGCCAGTGGAAGCATGTAGATGTAAACAAAGGACGGCACATTGGTGCCCGGCATGCTATATTTACACAGCATTAAGGATTAAAGATGGAACATAGAAACGCTTGAAATTAAGAGGATATTTATTTATTTATTCATCAAATGTTTTATTTTGTGAATGAAGCTGTTTTAACCAAAACAAGTCAAAAGGTTATTTGAAATGACCTCTCATATTGTGAGGAAAAGATCCTGGAAGACGTTCATATCAAGGAGTAAAAAGTATAAAATAAATGCCCACAATTGTACACAATATTTTTTTACGTTGTCATAGTCACATGATATCGGTATTTACGCCATTTCAAGCCCTCACAGCCTCTCACACTCATCGTTTACCAGGTGTTCAGGGTATAAGGACTATGGGGGTGACAGGTCGGGATTGAGTGTCATGCTTCTATTTAACGACAAGTCACTGCCCGGTTGATTGTGCTGTTGTACCGGTGGCCCTTGGAGGTCTTTCTCATCCTCCCCCAGCTCAGACATGTTCTGTCTGCGCTGTTCATCCTCACGATGTTTGTATGTTCGAACAGTGACACCACGCAGGGCTGGTTCCAGAATGCACCAAACTATTTCTGGTCTCTGCTTCATTCACTGTGAGCCGGTCGGCCGTGCTTTTCTGCAGCGTCGACAGATTCTGCTGTTGGGGCAGCGCAGTGGTTGTTAAGGAGAATGTGTTGGGTTGCTAATGTCCTTCTGTTTTTCATTGCAATCAGTAGGTGAGCTGAAGTGAAGAATAGTACATGTGTTATCTAGAGTCAATTATAGTTTCATGCATTATTTACATTTCCCACAGTTTCGTTTTGCAGTGCCCGACGGCTTTAATATTTACTTGTTTCCACCTGACATGTGAGTGGTATTGAGGTAATATTTATATGGGTTTTTATCTCTCCTCCTGCGAGCAGTAGGGGCTTTTTTTTCTTTTTATGTTGAAAGCTTTGATGAAGCTTCGAATGTCTTTCGTCATATTTATGACGTTATCACTAAAAGTATGGGGGAAATCAAATTGTGGAAATAATTACACCTATAACTTTTCTCAAAGTTTTACTTTTGAAATATGAGCACGGCTATTTCTGTGTGTTTGAGGCAGAGAGCGGAAGATAAGGTGGTCTATTGCATGCAGTGTTCTGTAAGTCAGTATTATGATTGAAGCTTGTGGGTTCTGGGTTCATGGTCGACGCAGGGGGTTAAAAGGACTCATGCTGCAGGTATATTTGATTTGTGAGTCACAATCACTATTTGGATACTGGATGGATGGTACGTCATGTGCGTTAATTACATTCCCCACAGTCTCTGTCGCCATCCTTCATTCACTTTGTGACTCAGAGTGATCGTGGGAAGCTCGGCCTTGTTTCCTTTTCATATATACGAGACCACTCTGTGCACTTTGTGTCAACGCTGTTTCATTCAGTGTAATAGGTCCCAGCAGAGGGTTGTTAGTGGGGATGGCTCTCTAAAATGGGGTTTGTTGAAAGTAGAAGATTTTCTAAGACTTTTTTTTTCCCCCACCACCTTCCCTCGTTTTCTATTCTATAACAATAATTTCTACCAGCATCATAAAATGGTTGGAGATGACACAAGCAGTCCAAGATGACCCACATAATCTCCTCATAGCTACATAGTTACATGTGAGAGGGGATGTCGCCCCCCCACGTAGCCTACGTGATGGAGTGAAAATATTTGTCACTCCCAGCGATTGCAAACCTAATGTGGCGAACTACTTGGTGGTTCATCTAAACGGTATCTGTACACCGACTCCTGATGTTGAGTCTGTGACCTCTGGTAAAATCTGCCAGAAATGTATGAACACAAATCCAGAATAGGACTGCTGTTGTGACATTTTCGTGAGAACTCACGTTGATGACACGTCTTTTCTCGGTTTATGGTTTGCACTTTTTTTCTTTTTCTGTTGTAATTGCGGAAGACTTCCTCACCATCTCAATTCCCACCCTGCCAGGTTTTTCGCGGGGGGATCAGAGCGCAGTGGGCAGCAGATCGTCGGGCCTCCCAAGAAGAAGAGCTCCAACGAAGTGGTGGAGGATTTGTTCAAGGGGGCGAGGGAACACGGGGCTGTGCCACTGGACCGGCCCGGGAGAGGCCCAGGGGAGCCCAGCAAAGCCAGAGTGAGGCGACACTTTATCCGCGTTTGTTTTTGTTCAAACGGCTGGATCGGCCATTTCCTCAGCTTCTTTTTGTGTTTTATAATTTGTCTTCCATGTCTTCTCGTCACCGCTAAGGCCTTCATTGGTGGAGGCTACCGGCTAGGCGCTGCTCCCGAGGAGGAGTCGGCCTATGTGGCTGGCGAGAGGCACGGCGCCAAAAGCCAACAGGATGTGAGTACAGATCTTTTAGATTTTTTTGTCTCATCATTGATACAAGACACACACATGAATGTTTTTTAATGAAACATTGTGATAGTTCAGGAAGCCACAAGTGTCATGTTGTTCTTTATATTGTCTAATAATGTGTGACTACATCCTATTTGGGTGTTGTGTTTCCTCGCTGTGTTCTGGGTCTGGACCTCCTTAATGTATCCATACATCAGGTAGTAATAAGCCTTGCACACCTTTTTAAGGCCAGAAGATTAGCTGCTATCGAGTGGAAGTTTAATTTCCTGTTATCTTACTAACAGTACTTGTATTCTCCTTGAAGCTGGTAACGTGATGAGCAAGTGTGACGCTGTGGCTACTTCCTGGAAGCCAGATGAAGTATCGGTGCAGCCCCCAGTGCACAGCGAGCACACATTAATACATAATAAATGCATTCAGTTTTTACCATCTTTAATTGCAGGGGAAATCGTGTGTGTGTGTGTGTGTTTTAGGTGCACGTGGTGCTGAAGCTGTGGAAGACAGGTTTCAGTCTGGATAACGGTGAGCTCAGAATCTACAGCGATCCTGGAAATTCCAACTTCCTTGAGGCAATCAGAAGGGGGTGAGAATATGTTAATGAATAATGTTAACTTATCTCATGTTATATATCGATGTATTATAGATGCAGATGTTTATATGTAAATACCAGGCTTGGGGAGAAACGCAATACATGGAACGGCGTTGCGTAATTCAGATACAAACAAAAGAAAAGATGAACTGTATCTCCGTTAGTTAGTAAGTGCATAGGAATAGATTTTTAAAGTAACCCTCCCTCCCCCTCAACCACAACCCTGCTAAATATGTGTACTGGCATTGAAATCCCCCATGTTCACCCTGCAGGGAGATTCCTCTGGAGCTGAGGCAGCGGTCTCGAGGGGGCCAGGTCAACCTAGACATGGAGGACCACAGGGACGAGGACTTCTCCAAACCCCGGATGGCGTTCAAGGCCTTCGGTGGCGAAGGACAGAAGTTGGGAAGGTGAGATCAATGAGTGTCCGATCAAAGAACATCATCTTCAGACTGGGTATTTGCTTTGTTTCTGATTAAATTAATCCTGTCACACTGTTGGAACGCATTTAAATCACAGCAAAAGGAAATTAACCTCATTGAATTGATTATCTTCTGCTGCTCCGGGTCAGTAATATGTTCAAAATCATGTTGTCAGTGTACAGTAGACGCATATCTGACAGTTCTATGGTTATTTCCTTTCCAGATAAACTGAAGAATTAAGTGAGAAATTTACAGAGGATGGATTTACATAGTAATTTTTTAAAACAAGATTACCGAGTGTTATTTAAATAATGTAAAGTAAACCGAAAGAAATGTGTATACATATCATAAACAGATATGTTGTGTAAATGTTTTACAACTTAAAGTCTGAAGCTAAATAAATCGTATTAAACTCGTCCTCTTATCACATTTTCATTTTGTCACAAACGGGGCTGTTTCTTAGTTTCCCTCAGTTAGAAAAACGTATCTTGATATTAATAGTAATTGCAAACAAAATCAGTCCCAGCTCGCCTCTTGTTCTTTAAAGTGCTGTAACATCCTGTCGAATGTGAATATACAAATAAAACGTTTAGGATTTGAGAGATTGCCTTGTGAACATTTCATAAAAACTGTAGAAGCACCAACTCCTGAAATAACCCCCCAAAAAAGCACTTTTTTTTTTGCTCAACCCAAACCTTCGCTTACTTGTCAACCCGTGGTCGTACTATACTGAGGCGAAGTGTCAAGACGGAGTGAATTCTCATCCTCCTCCTCCTCCTAGTGCCACTCCAGAGTTGATTTCAGCGGCGACCAACTCTCAGCAGGACCAGCTGGACAACGAGTCCCAAGCGAGCTCCTTCGTGACCCTCGACTCCTCCCAGCCCGTCACCAACATTCAGATCCGACTGGCCGACGGCGGCAGGCTGGTCCAGAGGTTCAACTACACCCACAGGTGACCGATTTTAAAGCTCTTCTCAACGCGAAGTAGAGCATACACAACCTGGATTAGACCGTCACTGTTGTCTCTGTTTCTGTACAAACGACATGTGTTTCCCAGTTATTGAACCCAAAGTGCTGAAACTGTTCAAAATAAAAGTAGAAAAAGTTGATTGCAAATGCAGAGAAATAGAACATGAAATGAAGCGGTGAAAGGGAAACGTGTGTATGTTACAGTTCTAAAACAGGAAGTCAGTTATCGTGGTTTGACCCTCAGTTGCAGTACTTCAAACTTTAAAGTCAAGACGAGTATGTAGTAGATTCAGTGTGACCTTCACTTTGTGATGATGGCAAAAAAATAGTAATAGTTATTTTGGTCTCTGTAGAGATCACGATTATATAACTCGCTCCCGGACCTTGGAACCATTGTGCATTTTGAAAAGAGTTTCTCACTTATTTTGAGAGCAAACTCAAGAGATGTTCATAAACACATGGGTTGTAGAGATGTGGATGGTAAAGACCCGGGGGGGGGGGGAAGTAAAAGCTGTGGCTCGAAAGTGCACCGCTGAGAAGGAGAAGGGGTGCGCTGGATTTACGTCACAGGAGGAAAAACAATGCGGCACAATAACATATATTCATATTTAAAAAAGTGAATAATTTCCTGACTCCAAAAGTCAACCCCCATTTCCTATTTTGTTGTGTGCCCCCCAGAGTGTCTGACGTGCGCCAGTTCGTGGTGGGGGCCCGGCCCACGATGGCCGCCAGAGAGTTTGTTCTCATGACCACCTTCCCCAACAAGGAGCTGATGGACGAGAGCCAGACGCTGGAGCAGGCCAACCTCCTCAACGCCGTCATTGTCCAGAGGCTAAATTGAGGTGGGTGGGGAAGGAAGACCAACCCCTCCCCTCCTCCCCCCCCCTGGTGGTGTGGCTGAGTAACTGCAGCCCTGTGAAACCTGCTGCCCCTTCTGAGGGAGGAGAAAACACAGACTTATGTTTGGACTTCTAATTTTGAATTTTTTTTTTTCTTTTTTTTTTTTCTAAAGTGAAACATAACATTCTGCTCCCCAGTTCACTAAACCCGGCGCGCTTTCTCTCTCTTTTTTTTTTTTAAAACAAGCTCCCCACTTTCCCTCTTCTATTAACCTTAATTTGACCCCTTCAGCTGTGTTTACCACCACGTGCTGGGCCCTCAGCAGAGCCACGCAGCGGCAGACTGTCCGTCTCAATGGCACAAACCAGAGCCACATAGGGAATACTAGTCTCAACAAGGTAAAAGTACACGTTGCTAATGTGCTTTTGTGCACATTTCCATCTCTCCACATATTCTATCTGGAGGAGGATGTGTAATAGTGTAACAACACACGGGGGGAGGGGGTGTCCAACCTATACCAGTAGCCTTACGCTCCTTCCTTCCGCTCCATCGCCACACCTGTCCCTTTGTTTAAATGAAGATGGAATTTTTTTTTTTTAACCCCCCCGCCCCCCGCAGTCTTTACAGACCGTAGGATTGTCCCAGTTAGCATTTTGATATTATGTGACATGACAAGCGGTTACACGCGGCTTTAGTCAAACCAATGGTTGAGCAAAAGGAACATTTAGATTGTAAACACTGGTTTGTAGAAGTGGAAGTTGAATTCCTGCGACGACACTGACATCTTCTATGCATCCTGGGGCGACACAGAAATAAGTTTGGACCTCTGGTGAAATAAATCCATTTTATGGTTGATGTATAAAGAACTCATGTGGTCTTGTGTTTTTATTGTGGGGGGGGGGGGGGGGGGGGGGGGGGATATTTATGTTGGCTTTCTGCATCGTTTTCTTGGTGGCAGTATTTCAGTCAGAACGCCATCGCTATTCAGTGCACTTCATGAACCAGATGACTCTGGGCACGGTGCCACATTTCAGAAAAATGCTTTTCAGTGGAAACCGGACTCCTTGGTCTTGTACACCTTTTTCTTTTTGAAACCATTTTTTGTGTGCAGTCAAGAGCCGTACTAATGTAGGGTGAACGATGGACACAACCAGGAGGTGTTTGTAGCAGATGGACATTTTCATAAAAAAACCAGGCATGGTATGTATAAAACAAGACGTTTTGGCACTCCGCTGTGCCAAAGTGGTTGTTTTGACTTTTTCGACCACCGACTTGCATCGTTTTCTCCTCTGTTGATGACTTGAGAACAGGTTCATGTTTGGCCCTTCCTTTTATTTGTTTTCACTCTGAAACAACAGGTTGGGAGGTTTTTAGCCGGTGACAAGTGTTTTCTTTCAGGTGTGATTTGACGTACATAACTTGCGCACACACAGAGTATATATATATATATATATATGTACCTTGTATTTGGAGTGCTTGAAGAAAATGCTACTTTTTAGCACTTGGGAGAGTGATGCACTTCAGCCTCTTGTGGCTAAAGTGAGTATCACAACGTCAAACGTGCATGAATGAAAACAAAACATGTAATTTCCCTGCAAATACACATTTTCACAGAGATTAAACAAATACAAATAAATGAAGGATCTTTGAAATCTCTTGCGGAAATGTTTTTTTTCATAAACAGGAGAGAAATCAATGAAATTCAAACTTTTTGATCTTTTCCGTGGGGACTGATGGGGACCCCTAGGCCCAAATCCCAATCTCCACCTTTACGGACTTTGAGTCGCGCTCCCACCAAGTCTGAGGGTTTAGGGCTGTCCCACTGTCACATCCTTGAGTGTTTGAGGGCTCTCTGGCAGACATTCTGAGCCCTTTATGAATCCTTACTGTAAGTCAGCATTAGATGCCGACTTTGCCTAAGGGAATTACCCACAATTCCTTGCAATGTGTTAAACATGCAGTTACCAATAGAAGAATGGAGACGTTAAAAAAAAAGAAGGTAAACAAAGAGGACGGCATGTGGGTGTTCAGCCCACATTAAGGATTAAAGATGGAACATAAAAACACATGAAATCAGAGGAATGCAAACAGAAATTATACATACACACATCTATTTTTTTAGATTTTTTGAAACGACATCTCATCTGAGGAAAGAGCCAGAAAGATGTTCAAATCAGTGAATAAAAAGTATAAAATTAAAACCCACAATTGTACACAATATTGTTTTATGTTGTCATGGTCATGTGATATCTTGCAGCAAAGTGCTGTCCCATTCATATTTACACCATTTCAAGCCCACTCAACCATTTACCAGGTGATGTCAGTCAGTCCCTGAGGGTTTGGGGGCTTAGGGGGGAGGACATTGGTATTGGGCCCTAGACTTCTGGAGCAGTCTCTTTTTAAAAGATGTCCGTTTCTGTATGGCATTTATTCTTAAATCTATGAATAGGAGCAACATTACGTCATGTTTACAATGATGACATGTCATTCTGTTTATTAATAGCATGTATAACAACTGTGACACACTAAATAACAGGAGATGGAGAAGCTGGTAGTCAAGTCAGCATCACCTTTTGCTCTAATCTAAAAAACAAAAAAGTACAGCGGCACAATTGCAGCACGTGTAATAAATACACTACGTGAATGTTCCCCTGTCCATACTATGAATATGAAAACATACACACCGACATCATTACAATGTTACTGACGGCTGTTTCCAGTCAGACCTCAAATAATCTTCTCATATTGGTCATGCTCCTTTTGCTTCTGCTTCTCCAGAATTGTATTGACGACATGACATAAAAAGTGTCTCGCCTGTCGGAAGGACACACTCGCACTGACATGTTCAGCGAAGTAATCAACTCGGTCACAATATAAAAACCTAACGGTATATGATTCTTGTTCATAAGGACCCCTGCTACATACTATAAATATGAAAACATTCATACTGTAGCTACATAGCAGAGACACTCAAGTTTAATATAACCTTTTAAGGATCTGTTTTTATAACAGTTCAAATATTGGGATATTATAGTTTAATTTGAGCTGTCTTTTCCTTTAATTTTATTCTATCTGTGCAGTAAAATATCATGAAAATAGACATGGACATAGCAGAGGTCCTCATGAACAATAATCCAATTCAAGTTTAATATAACATTTTAATGATCTGTTCAAATATTGCGAATCTATGAACATCATAGTTTAAGAATATGTGGTAATATTGTTCAATTAAAAACAGTACAGTAGTGTAACGTCATGTTATTATAATTGTATTTCATATGTCGACAATAATGTAGTTTTTGACTTGTTATATCAAATTGGACTTGACCCGGCCGCAGCTTGAAATGTAATGCACCTTCTATTCATGGTGTTACGGTATTTTTTATACGGTACATGTTTCACTCAATTTAGTTTAATTCGTTTACATTTATTTATTTATAGAATTATTGACTGGACGGAAATCTCAGAGCGGAAAAAACACACAATCTCACAAAGGACACACTGCTCCCCAGAGATAACTATAATCACAAATAAAAGAAAGAGAAAAAAAACAAACACAATCCTTTAACGTGCCTTCAAAATAAAAGCGAAACACGTGTGTTCAGAACAGGCTAATTGTTGGCTGTCGCGTGCAGCTTTCTAGAGAACCTGCTAAAAGTGACTATTAGAAAGGGCCCCCAAAACCTCTATAGATTTATTACGGTCTTTAGATATGAAACATATTGAATAATTGTTATTACTCCAACTCATTCTACCCTGTTATAATTTACAAAAATCCCCAAAATCACGTGACAAATTGCATAATTATTCGTTAAACTAGCCAGCATCGTAGGTTGAAAGCTCCACCATGAACGGCCGGGAACACACCAAGGAAACCACATCAACTTCCCGGAAGAACATTTAAGTACACCGCGTCTCTTCCCCTCTTAATGTGGGGACCTTGACTGCACTGCGTTGATAGTTTAACTCACAGTTTTACTCAAAGACATTTTGAGTACCGACTTCCCAATTTAGAGACACAGGCGAAAAGAGAAGGAAGACAGCGTTTTGTCTCGCGCTCCAAATCCCGAAACACAAACACACTTCCGGGTTGGGGTTACTCGCGGGCACAAACGTAACAGACAGACCAGATATCATTTGCTTTATAGCTGCATGATTAATGTTGTTGTGGGCCTCCACTACGGCCGCCAGGGGGCCCATGTAGTATATGACCCCCCCCCTCCCCCTTCTCTCTCTACGGGTTTTACTTTGAAGGTTGCGGGCGGAAGTGGAGTTGTACAATTTACGCCGATGACGCTGGTCTCCCTGCAGAGAGCCGGAGAGAGAGAGAGAGAGAGAGAGAGAGCTGAGAACATCCGCTGGTGGAGCAGACAGACAGACAGACAGACACGCAGACAGACAGGCACACGGACTGCAGGAAGCGGAGCGGGGCGCAGGGACATCTCTCCAGAACACAGCGCTGAAATGGGAGTCGAGATCGAGACTATCACCCCGGGAGACGGTAAAAAAAAATAAAAAAAAGAGAGAAAAAAACTACTTGCACAGAAATGAAACGCGCCTGTGTTCGTGCCTGTTTTGCACTTTATTCTGTTTCCGCAGAGCACCGTAGAGCGCCAGCCCGATGCACGCCGCGGGCAGAAGCGCCGCCTCGATTGCGTCGTAAAGCCCCGTTTATATTGAGCGCCTCTCTCTCTCTTCTGGTTTCCTCCACAGGAAGGACTTTCCCCAAAAAAGGACAGACGTGCGTGGTGCATTATGTCGGTGAGTTTTAAATAAGAACAAACTTATTGCTCCACACACGCTGCACATTTCGCAGCTCCCGTTTGGTTATTTATACTCGCACCAGGGCGGCGCAAGTGGAGTGACGGCTGTGGGCAACTGTCTCGCCACACACACCCGTATGGAAAGCAGGACACGCGTGGTAATCCTGTAAGCATCGCGGCAGACACTGTAAAGCCCCATAATAACCTTATTATAGCGATACTGGTGCACTTTTTTTTATTGTATCCAGGCAGTGATTTATCAGAACGGCCAAGAGGCTCGACTGACAGTCTGCATGGAAATGTAACCCCTTCCCCAGAAATGTTCTCGCACATTTTGTGCTCCAGATGACTCGGTAGCGGTTGTTTCCAGAGCACCGGGAATCGGCGGCTGGCTGTCCGTCCCGGGGACAGCGCACCGGATTCATCACTGCGTGGAAACATTAAAAATAATAACGATGCGCGCTCTAGTCTAGTCATCAGCGGATAATATGCTGTGTCTGGAGAATTACCCCCCAAAGAGAGAGAGAGATGCAGACGGATACCGCCGCAGGGTTCAATCAGAAGCCCAGACAGACAGACAGACAGACAGACAGACAGACAGACAGACAGACAGAGGGGTCTTAAATCCCGTCTGATTTCCAGCGCTTTTCTGTCTTTGTTAGAGTTTGGGGGGGTTGGTTCAGTTGAGCGGATTATAAGCGTCTGGCCCATTTACTGTATTATCCTGTAATTTCTTTGGCTCCAAAGACACATGATGTTTAAATGAGACCCCCCCACCCCATATAGGACTTCGGTCAGTAAATAAAGAAAAACAGCTCTCAAGATTATGTAACACGCTCTGATTTTGGGGCCCCGTGCATGTCTTTTTTTTTTTAATTTTAATTTCTTTTTTAGCATTCGTCTGCGTCTTCTTTGTTGTTGTTTTCAAAAATATTGCACACAAACTGCAGGACATCCTCTCTGGGCCCTTCCTGTCAGCCTGTAACTTGAAACAGGATATTTCATTACACGAGCCTTAAAAAAGAAAAAATGCCGACGTCAAAGTGAAGATCAAAACTTGGGTTTGGTGGGGGAAGGGGTATTTTTTTTAAATCTCTGCCAACAGGAAAATAGACCCTGTTTTTAAAAATGTTTAACAGTTTGTTACTGAAATGGCCTCATCGGCTTTTTATGCTTTGGGTCGGTCCTTTCAGCTCAGGCAGAGAATGTGCAAGAAGAGGACAGGGCGGCCGCTCCCGCCCGCCTGGATTACAGGCTTCATCTTGCCACCTTCGCCCTCAATACACACACAGGCACACACAGTCGCATCACGCCAAACCATCACACGCTGCCTTCCTTGGCGGTGCTACTAACAGTAATATTGCTGGCGTGAATAGTCTTGGGGGTGGGGGATATTCTGCGGACCGATGCTTGCGTTTTCCCAGACTGTCACTCTGAAACCCACCCTGCAGACAGCTGCGGCGGCTATCTCGGAGATCCTTGGGATCCTCTCATTTGCGTTCTCAATATACACACAGCAGGGGAAGATGGATGTTGGCGATGTATTTGTTTTTTCTTTTTTATACAATGTTATAAATACAGTTTACAGAGCCAGTATTTTGTCTATCATTATCTGGGCTGCTCGTGTTTCCTGCATGCAGGAAGTGATGATGACTCCCGTGGTGCTGTGCATGCTTGGGGGTAATGGCTGGATGTTTTTCCCTCACTTTCTCCCTGACTCTCCTCCGTCCCCCTTGTGTCCCCGCAGGCTCCCTGACGGACGGGCGCAAGTTTGACTCGTCCCGCGACAGGGACAAGCCTTTCAGGTTCAAGATCGGCAAGCAGGAAGTGATCCGCGGCTGGGAAGAGGGTGTAGTGCAGGTAGGCCAGAGACCTGGATGTCACTTATGCCCTTCCCTTCAAGCTTTGAGACTGAAAATTTTAGTTTCGTCTCTCATTCTTCCCTTCAGAAATGGGTAGAGTTGACATGCTCCGGGTTACAGTGCCCTCCAGAATCACCTTAGTAAATATGAGCAAAACAGGCTGTAACAAATTGTCTTTGCTGGGTTTTTTTTGCTAGTTTTTCACTCAAAATGTGCTGTGTATATAGGTTAAAACGCCTTTTAATATCTCAGTAAGGCATCTGCTTAAAAATGTTGGTTTGCGACATCAAATATTGTGCAATAAAGAGTGGAGGAGTAGATTAAGAAAGAAGGAAGCATAGTTGGAAAGAGAAGCTGTTCCACATGACCCCCCTGTTGTCTCTCTCCTCTCCTCCTCCCTCCAGATGAGTGTTGGTCAAAGGGCTCAGCTGACCTGCACACCTGACTTTGCTTACGGAAACAAAGGCCACCCGGGCATCATTCCTCCCAACGCCACCCTCATCTTTGACGTCGAGCTGCTGGGTTTGGAATGAAACAAATTCACAGCCTGGTTTTTTTTCTTTTTCTTTTTTTTCTGTGTAAGTAACCGGCAGCAACGGGCCATCTCCTTGTTACCTGTTAGTTTTACTTCCTGTGGCATGGGGGGAAAGTCAGTCATCAAATAACGTCGGCTAACATGCTACTGCTAATCCTATAGTGCGCCAACTACAGGTTGTTGAAGGTTGTTGAGCTTAACACACAACTGTAGCTATTTCATCTCAATAACTGGCTACGTTACACAGCCATTAGCAGCATTTACCAACAGAGAGAGAGAGAGCACTAGTCAGCCGCTACATTACACCTACACCACACCTAAACCTACACTACACCTAAACCTACACCAGACCTAAAACTACACTACAACTACACCTAAACCTACACCAGACCTAAAACTACACTACACCTAAACCACACCTAACTACACTACACCTAAACCACACCTAACTACACTACACCAAACCTAAAACTACACTACACCTAAACCACACCTAACTACACTACACCTAAACCACATCTAAAACTACACTACACCTAAACCACACCTACAATTACACTACAGCTAAAACTACACTACACCTACAACAGACCTAAAACTACACTACACCTAAACCACACCTAAAACTACACTACACCAAACCTAAAACTACAACTACACCAGACCTAAAACTACACTACACCTACACCACACCTAAAACTACACTACACCTAAACCACACCTAAAACTACACTACAACTAAAACTACACTACACCTAAACCACACCTAAAACTACACTACAACTACACCAGACCTAAAACTACACTACACCTAAACCACACCTAAAACTACACCAGACCTAAAACTACACTACACCTAAACCACACCTAAAACTACACCAGACCTAAAACTACACTACACCTAAACCACACCTAACTACACTACACCAAACCTAAAACTACACTACACCAAACCTAAAACTACACTACAACTATACTAGACCTAAAACTACACTACACCTAAACCACATCTAAAACTACACTACACCTAAACCACACCTAACTACACTACACCAAACCTAAAACTACACTAGACCTAAAACTACACTACACCTAAACCACACCTAACTACACTACACCTAAACCACACCTAACTACACTACACCAAACCTAAAACTACACTACAACTACACCAGACCTAAAACTACACTACACCTAAACCACACCTAACTACACTACACCTAAACCACATCTAAAACTACACTACACCTAAACCACACCTACAACTACACTACAGCTAAAACTACACTAAACCTACAACTACAACAGACCTAAAACTACACTACACCTAAACCACACCTAAAACTACACTACACCAAACCTAAAACTACAACTACACCAGACCTAAAACTACACTACACCTACACCACACCTAAAACTACACTACACCTAAACCACACCTAAAACTACACTACACCAAACCTAAAACTACAACTACACCAGACCTAAAACTACACTACACCTACACCACACCTAAAACTACACCTAAACCACACCTAAAACTACACTACAACTAAAACTACACTACACCTAAACCACACCTAAAACTACACTACAACTACACCAGACCTAAAACTACACTACACCTAAACCACACCTAAAACTACACCAGACCTAAAACTACACTACACCTAAACCACACCTAAAACTACACCAGACCTAAAACTACACTACACCTAAACCACACCTAACTACACTACACCAAACCTAAAACTACACTACACCAAACCTAAAACTACACTACAACTATACTAGACCTAAAACTACACTACACCTAAACCACATCTAAAACTACACTACACCTAAACCACACCTAACTACACTACACCAAACCTAAAACTACACTACAACTACACCAGACCTAAAACTACACTACACCTAAACCACACCTAAAACTAAACCACACCTAAAACTACACTACAACTACACCAAACCTAAAACTACACTAGACCTAAAACTACACTACACCTAAACCACACCTAACTACACTACACCTAAACCACATCTAAAACTACACTACACCAAACCTAAAACTACACTACACCAGACCTAAAACTACACTACACCAAACCTAAAACTACACTACACCAAACCTAAAACTACACTAGACCTAAAACTACACTACACCTAAACCACACCTAAAACTACACTACACCTACACCACAACTACACCTAAACCCACACCTACACATACAACTACACTACACCACACCACACCTACACCACCCCTACAACTACACTACACCACAACTACACCTACTGAACACCACAATCTTACTGAAGAGGGAAACAGCTCTCCAAGCTAGCTAGCTTGCTAACTATCAGTTAGTTAGGTTAATATGATCCAGTCTGACAATCTTTAGTGATGTAAAGTTAATATTGCAAATCACTGTCGTCTTTTTGTGATTGACTGTGCTTGCTTGGTATATATTACTCCCAGGATTGTCTCAAGATCAGCGCTCTGGACAGCGGTCGAGATGAGCTTCGTACAAATGTTAGATCCATTTAGTGTGTTTTCAACCAAAGCATTTGGCATTATTTTACATCTATACCGTTTTTAGTTCACTCGAGATGTAGATGCCTCAAAGCAGATGGAGTCACAATAACCATTGTTGAAAACAAAACCACTATGGAAATATTTCACGAGGCAGGAAAAAACTAACTTTTCCAAATATTTGAAATTGCTTTATTTCTTTGTCTCTTCACCAAATCAAGAAATATATTTCCGTATGCGTCACTGAAGGAACTCCTTAGTTCTGCTTTATATCTGCTACACATTCAACGATGACTGCATGACAAATGCATTAGATTGAACACTGGTCAGTGGTTCCGTCCTTTGTGCTCTAATCCTAAATATCCCCCCTCGTTGTCTTCACAGGTGGCTTCCTACCTGGGTAACCCGGAGAGAAGCCAGGAAAGTCTGCACTTCATCCAATACGAGGCTTGAGTCTACAGTTCCACTACTTATGTCATTCAAACTACGGACAGTTTGTGTTATTTTGCCTCTGTGACTGAGTGAATTCTATTTTCCACCATATCTATCTTCCCCAAGAATCAAGAACCATGGGCCTTGACCTCACGAACCTCCACGTCTTGAATTCTTTCGCATTTTTGCGCTTTCATTTTCTCTGTTTTTAATCCAAGTGTTGAGTTGTGCATGGTTGACGCGGAGAAGTACAAAATACCAATGAAACCTCTAGCGGCGACATTCATCTCTCGCGAGGCAACGCTTTGTCGTACTACAGGAACGGGAAAAAAAAAAAGAAGTGTACAAATATATAAAACGAAAAAGCACACATTTGTATCCCTATCCGGCTGAAAATCAGAGTGGAGCGAGTTTCTGTAAGAGGGAGACGGGGCTTAGCGTTGAGTTTAGTGGCCGTCTGTAGTGGAGTGGCAAGTCGTGGGAGGGAATGCAACGCAGGAACTGAGTTTTGCTACATGAAGCGGCCGTTTGAGGTGGGAGCTAGACAGGAGCACAAAGAGCGAACCAATCGCGGTTGTAGATAGTTCTGTGTGCCTACATCTTCAGACACACGGTTACTACCTCGCCCTGTCTGCATGTTCAAGGCCCGACCGGAAAGAAATCCCAATTAGTACGTTACACGTCCAAAGCTTTGCATCTGATTTGCATTGTTATCGCCTTCTTATCTCGCCTTGTCTTTAAACCCCATTTAAAGCCATACACCAATCGAACCGTGCAGAATAGGATTTGCGTTGACGCACGTCAATTGGATGATTTTTTTTTTCTTAGTAAAAAAAATAAATAAATACAAAATAAATGGGAAATACTTGAAATTGACAAAAAGGGGGTTGAGGAATCAAATTGTGACCGCCCCCGTTATTTTGTGCAACAACTTCAATCATGTATTTATCAGATGCCAAGATTTCTATCTCTGAGAATCAACGAAGCTAATGTAGAACATATGATGTTAGACATTGTTTGTCAAATTGTTTTTTTTCTTCTTTTTTTTTGGATCCCCAGTGTCAGTGAAGTACCACACTGCCTAACTGCAAAGTCAGTGTTGTGGTAGACAAAGAAGCTGACTCTTGGGCATCGTAGTGGTTTTGTATCTCAAATAGTTTTAAATGGAGTTTAATGAAGGACGATGCTGGCCTAGCTGTCAGCTGTTGACGTGGCCGTGATGTTACATATTGGCCACGCTGCAAGTGGTGCGGCAGCAGTCCACGCTCTGTACTGTGTAGTTATTTGCTGATACGTTACTGTATGCAGACTAAACCAATGATGACATTTAAAATAAAATAAGTGCTCTCCACTTACTTTTTCTGTTTCTGTTTTAAATGATATTTTATTATTTTCTCTTTCCACAGCAACAAGGCCAGATAGCACAAAACATGAATCAACAAATTAGTTATACACATTTTTGTACACCTAAAAAAAAAAAAAACCAAAAAACAGTAGGCCAACAAGATCCCCATGGAGATATTCAGGGAAGGCTCGCCAAATATTATAAAGGAGGTTGTCACTACCCTTTAATTCAGCACTGAGGTGTTCCAAGAAAAAGATGATGTGTGACTGAAGGAGGTTTCTCCTCGATCCGCTGGAACATATAAAACATGTGTGTGTTATATATATATATATATATATATATATATATATATATATATATATATATTATTTGAGGCACCCAACTTGATGGAACTTCAATACTGAATCACTGCAGAGACCCTTATAAAATGAAAACTAAATTATTTGTTTTCAAGTAACTCTCTCAATCTTGAGATTTCAGTTCAAACAAACGATCAAAGGGTTTAAAAAATCAAAATAAGCCGCACTGGAACGTTTTTGACTGTAGGCTGCGTGATTTCCATAATGTAAAAGGCCAGATTTGCATTCTGTACGGTCATCACTTATAAAATTGGTAGCTTGAAATCGGTGCCCTTCGATGACTGAGAAAGAAAACTCTGATCAAGGTTTTATACAGGTTATATGCATATATATATATATATATATATATATATATATATATAAAAAGAAGTTACACTGGAAGAAGGGATATCAGAGATTAACCAATATGTTGGGCTTTTGTTCATCCTGCTGGTTACTGTCTAGTGTCTTTAATAATTTGTATATATTGCATATTAATAGTACATTATATAAGAAGGTGAATTATTATTATATATTGATATCATTTTAATGCATAGATGCGCATTTAATATCACTAATTAAGACTAAAATATCATTCTGCAAAATGAGTACTTTTCCTTTTGAAACTTAAATTATATTTTGTTGATGATATTTCTCTATTATCATTATGTTTTTAGTGCAAAGCTTTTTCTTACAATGAAGCCATGTTAGGTTAGTTGGGTGTTATATGGCGGACACTGGAATCAATCAATCAAGGAGTTAATGAGCATCTTGACTCTTGTTGTTCTGAGTTTGTACTCTCATGGTTGAATGCACTTATTGTAAGTCGCTCTGGATAAAAGCGTCAGCTAAATAACATGTTATGTAATATAATGATCCATACTCCTCGTGAAAACATAAAAATACAGTACAAAAAAAACTATTCCCAGGGAACAGGATATATCATAAGGGCATTGTACATATTTGGTGTGGGCTCATCAGCTGCCACATAGATCTGGCTTGTACACTAACTTACCTCAACCCGGGCCCCTCCTATCTCAGGCCGGTCGTGGTGATTATCACGCGGTGATGGTTTCTCGCAAAACACCGTCACGGTGAGTCCAACAAAAGTAAACGCATGTGACCGATACGAGGCGTGGCTTAAAACGTCAACATTGATTGACGTGGTTCGCGGAACCAGGAAGCCAGCAGTGACATCACTCCAGAATTCCCCTTCAGCGCGACGAAGAAGAAGAGCGAGGAAGGAAGAAACAAAAAAAACAAAGGAGTTTGCTGCTGTCTGAGGTTCCGAAGTTGTTCCTGTTGTTGTCTGCGCTAGTTTTACAAGCAACACATTCAAGGTGAGCCCGTTTGTTCCTAACCGTCGTGCCAAACCTTACCCCGGCGGTAACGGTTTCGTTAGTTATCTAACGAGCTAAGGATGCGGCTAACGCTAGCAAGTTGCTTCCTCGCTGTTTATGTCGGAACAAAGACGGTCTGCTTTGGCGACTCGGTGGGCTGAAGGTCGCTAGTTTTGTCTCCCTTTTCATATCCATCAACGTGCTCTAATGTCGACTGGCCTCGACGAGCTTCTAGAACTGTCTGTCCGCTTACACCAGCGGTTCATTTTAATGGCTGAGGCGCCGCGTCGATTTACGACATTTAATTTTGTTACACGGACACACGACACCGCCTCCTCCCTAAAGACAATACGTTCGCCTCAATACTAGACTGTAAACTAGAAGTGAACGCGATTTAGTTTTGATCCCCGCTGGCGTCAGCTAGTTAAGCCCCGTGTGTTGTTTTTGAGCCCGTGTTGTTTTGAGCTTTTAATACAGTAAAGTTAGCTGCCTCACTTCTTATAGAGAATACCGGTGTGCTGTTCGCACGTCACGTCTAAGCTCGTGCGCGACAACGTGGCCCGTTTTCGGGGGTCCAGCAGAAAGGGCGTGGGTCAGTGCGGAGCAGTGCAGACATCTGTTCCGCGTAGCTGCCCTCGTGAATGCCGCATTGTTTAAGTTATTTATATATATATATATATATATATATATATATATATATATATATATATATATATATATATATATATGAGGTGTTGACACTTCATTACAAAATTAAACCAAGCGGCTTTCACGAGGACAGCTATACGTGAAAAGTCGCCAGTTAACAGGGTCGCCTGTTAAACCGTAACACCGGCCATGTCAATAGACCGGAATAAGCTGCCAAGGAGACCACATTCTTGTATCTAACCATTTTGTTCGGGCTTACTGAAGTTAGCCCTCTCTTTCCTTTCCAGTCTCCACCAAAGCGTTTCATTCACCAGCTCCCAACATACTTTTCAGGCTGAGTAGCAACGGGGAATACATTGATGACAAATGCTCGCCACGCTTTTTATCCCCCAGTGTTCTCTCCTCCTGTTTATACACAAATGTAGGAAAATGTCTCCACACATTTCCACTTCATGTGAACCGCTGCAGCAGAAGTGACTCAAGGATTAGATTATATCATTGCAAAAAGATGCCCAAACTTATTCTTGGGCTTTATTCACATATACTTCCAGCCAGCTAGTCCAAATGAGGGAGGGATATCAAGAGAGCAAACCAACCAACACACAAAGTAAACACTGGGGAGCTATTGAGATGCTCCTCTGTGTCCCCTTGCACAGTGGTGCTCTTGTCTGTGAGGACTGAGAATAACAGACTAGAGTAGTAGCTGGGAGAGTGGCTGGGATGTAGTTGTCGTCAGAATGATTTGCTTATTTTAGGGACTCTTGCTTTTGTTTTGTTTTGGTGTCAAAATGAATGGTACTTTAGCGTGCACTCATATTTGATTGGGCTTTTTTTCTGCGATGGGTTATTTTGGAGCAGTTAGTTTGTGGAACTCGTATGTGATGGGGTCAATTAATACAAAGGGAAGTGAGTCAGATCTTCTTTTTTTTACCTGACACAACATAATATTTCATATCGCCTTCTTTTGCGTCTGTCATTGGGTGGAGGCTGCTCATGTCTGCCGTTTTTTTTCTACTGTCATCCTCCTCGTTTTATTTCCCTTTTATTTATTGCGTAATAGTTCACATGTCTTATGATTATGATGGTGAGTCAGCGACACACTGTTAGCACAGTGTGAAGAAATCCGTTTTGCGTCTGACTGGCAAACGTAAAGTGCAATAATTTAGCTTTTTAATATGATTTTGCCTTTACGGCGTTTCATTTATTCACTCACAGCAGGTCACCAACTCGGTTTGACACAAGTTCAGAGAACCAGCACATTGGAATGAACGGATCTCCGAGTCATTTAAAGAAGATCGGACATACAAAGAGCAGGGTGGGGTTATCAATAAAGGGAGACGGGAATATTCAATATAAAAATATAATGAACATCCAGGTCACATATTATGTAAAAAGAAGGGAAAGCGATGGCGTTCTGGTTTTGGGAGTAGAGCTGCAATGATTAGCCGATAATTGATTAGTCATCAAGTAGTTTGTCATTTTTCAAGCAACAATCTTTAAGTTCCAACTTTAATCAAACGGGAGATGTTGAGAATTAAATTGTATGGACCTTTAGAGCACCCATATATTTTTAGTATATTGTTTTTCTTCTTCCAAATAACTAGAGACAACGGGGCACGAAGTGCATGTCAAGCATTCTTAGCTGTGGTTTGTGCTACCACATCCTGAGCAGAACATCTGGCTCTCCTTGACCTGCTAAATATTTGCCTTTTTTCTTTCCCTCATCTGTTTGTCACATCTCTCATCTGTGTTCCATTTCGTGTCTGGCACGTAAGCAGTGTTTGGTTTGGTTTCGTCACTCCAGAAAACCAAAACAATGAACAGAATGCTGAAAGGCACAATACAGCTACATAGATGTTTTTTTAAAATTCTCATCAGCACCCCGTGGCAACCCTTTCAGAGACAATGTATTCACTGTTAACATATGATGCAGCTTATTGGAGTGTAAATGGAATGGATCACATTGAGGTAATGTGAGGTTATGCCGGTCCGTGGTGTGGTGAGGCTTATCTGGCTGGCTCGTTATCTCAGACAGATCTGCCACCCTTCCTTTCTCAAGGTCTTTCACTCACTGCTTTTTGTGTTTTCCCCTTAAGATGTCCCTGTATCCATCCCTCGAGGACCTTAAGGTCGACAAGGTTATCAAGGTAAGGGTGAACCCATCTATCTGGAGATAACATCTCTGTACTGTGTAGTAGTTGATCCATTTAAAAACATTTTTTGGCATGTTTACAAAAAATAAGATATTCTATGCAGGAGCATTATGGGAAATGTAGGATACGGCTTTGAAGCTTTATTCTTGTCGGGAACCAAACGTCAGGACGCCTCAAGACAAACTGCTGCTAGATTTTTGTCCAACTCCTCTGAGTCCCCCAACTCGATTGAAGTCAATAGAACGTCAGTTCAAAATAAATCATAAATGTCAAATAACTCCCAGATTAACTTTTACCATTGAAGAATTCCTTTTTTTGCCTTTAATCCCTGGTACATTGTTGTGGAGGAAGATGTATTCTAGCAATCACTTAATTTTGTTACCAATATTTGTATTGCTTTGACTCACAGTACAGCATTTATATTTGAATTGCATTGAAGAACACTCAACTCACACATGCTTAAAACCATTCCTTCAGGGTTTAAGACGTGGATATGTTTTTAAAGGGCATGCATCTCTAATGAAGATTGATGTTTCCTTAACAACGCTGCTTCAATCATTTCTCTTGTCTTTTCTGTCTCGTTTCACAGCCTTTTGTCCAGTGTTTACCTTTTTATGTCAAAGTACACTTCCAGTTGACTGGCGTTTATGATTACTTTCTAGGCCCAGGCTCAGTTTGCCCAGACTGCCACCCCCATGCCAGCCATCACCGAGGGAACCTACCAGCCTCAGCTTGCCACCGCTGGGATGCCAGGATCAAGTGAGTCTTACATACGCCGTTGAAAGTTCCCAGAGATTAGTTCATCCCTTCAATGTGTTACTAACTTAAAACTCTAATTTCCTATGTCGCAACATGCATGTTCATTGAAGAACAGCTCTGTAGTGGAGGAGGGAGGAGGGGGGAGGGGGAGGTGAATGAGTTCCCCACAGCGGCTATGATTTCACTCTTTTTTCCCCCTCTGTGTTTGTGACTCTTTCTTCTTTCTCTCTCATTGTAATCCGCTCGGGGGAGAATGTTTCTTTCTGAGTTTGTATGAAAGTAGACATGAACTTTGCAGTAAGCCAGGCTGAGATGGAAGAAAGGAAGAGGAAAGAGGCATCCACAAAAGATTTAAAGTCGGTAAAAGATGGGCATGGGGCCCTGTTACAGATTACGGAACACAACTCTTCTACTTATTTTGATTCCCTTTTCACTCATTCAGTTTCTCTTTTCTCTGTTTGGATGCAAAGTCCTGTGCTCTTTTGTTTTTACCTCAGCAGAGCTAGCTACGAGTCACCATGGAGACTGGCTCTGGCAGTTGTGCTGGGACAGGGCATGATGGGAGAAAGGGAGGAGGAGGAGGAGTTTATTTGAAAAGGACGGAGGGAGGGAGGGAGGGAGGAGGGAGGAGGTAGTAGAGAGAGATCCAGGGTGGTGAGCTAGACCAGCACTGAACCCCAGCCATGGCAGATGGCTTACAATACATTGCATTTGCTGTTTTTAAATCACCTCATAAACCCTGAGAACCGTCATACTGAAACATAAGACTGAGCTCTGTGCTTCCTTTGGTCCTCAGCAGTCCACCTGCTATAGTTGTGTTACACAACCAAGTCACAGCTACTCAGAAGCACCAGTGCAATACACCCTGGTTCCATAATAGATTCATTATGAGGTTTAGATATGACACGTACTGAAAGATGTTACTATTCCAACTATTCCCTGAAATAACTTACAAAGTGCCCCCAAAAGCACTTAATAAAATATGCAACTCAACTGTATACTGCTTGGTGTTTACTTCGATATCAGGGGAAGCGTATGGTAGTACTACATTTACCTGTCTGAGACTTGTTACTGGTACAAACATTTCCTTCTACCGCGGCTAACGCCAACATTCCCAGTAGGAGAGAGAGAGACGCATATTAGTCTCTGGAGCGAACCGCTGCAGCCTTTTTTCAATTTTGTTTAGCGATTGTGGTTTTGCATACACAATAATAAAGGCAGATGAAACATACACAAGTAAATACATGGTATTAACATTAAAACCCATCCCCAATTCCCCACCCCTATACAAAACAAAAGGGGGAGGAATTATGTTTATATGTAATGATAGTAACATTGAGACTAATTATATTTTATTATAAGAAAGACAAAACCACAAAAAACGTCAGAGCAACACTAATTTGAGTTCAAAACTGTAGCGTACCACTGGAATCAGAGACCTGACAACAGGATTAGATTTTTGGTTATCGACGTGTTTTGGAAGCTCACAAAGCTTCCTGATTTGGTCCTAGGATGAACGTAACCCTCTACAAAGCAGCCGGAGGTCTAGGTGATGAAAAGAGGAGGGAGAGTTTTAACTGCTTTCAGTCGCAGGTCAGGCCCGTCTCTATTTTCATATTCATGCTGACGGTATACCATGACTCGTCCGTTAGCTGCCCAGTAATTATGTAAAGAGCGTGGTCCCGCCAAGCCTCCTCCTTTCATGTTCATGTCCAGATATTTTATGCTATCAAAAGTTGTTTTGAATTTTGTGGTGGTCAGAAATATTGGATCCAGATCAACTGTAAAGTAGCTTGGATTTAATTGGGGGAGGTGTTTTTTCCCGAGCAGTAAAGTGATGATATGGCAAAAAGCCTTCACAGCTTGCGTTTCTCTGGCGGAGCGGCGCTGTTCCTGTCGGCTACCCGTTGTCTCAAGGGAAGTGAAGACGAGTTTTGGTTGTAATGTCATGCAGCGTTAGCGTCCAGGATCCAGACGCCAAAAGTGGACTGCAGAACCCTGGAGCTCCGCCCCCGCGGCTACACAGCGCTCCGCTCATGTTTGTTTAAAGCTTCTGAATATTGGACGTGCTGCTTGTTTCACCAAATTCAGCGACGCATTCCACGGGGTCTGAAATGATGAACGCATTTAGTTTATTTTTTATTAGGGCCTAGTGGAGGAGTACAGGATGAATCAGGATCTCTTATCGTTGTGCTTTTATATGTTTGGCCAACATTGTGTGGGTGTTTGTCTTTATTCATGTGCTGCACCTTGACCAGAGGAGGAGTGTGTATGTGGTTGAATATACTCAAACATGTTGACTTTAGAGTTGGCTCCACCTGGTAACAATCATTGTTGTTAAAACATACAAAATAAAAATTGATATGAGTATTGACTTTGCATTACTGAGCTACTTCCTGGTGTTGTATGTGGGCGTTGTTGGTTGATTTGTATATAACCTTTGAGTTATGGTTATTATTTGCATTCTTAATAACCCCTCAAACAATACATGTTAAATCTGTGTTCAGTTGACACTTGTTCTGTGAAGTGTAAGAAGCCCCAAATGATTTGTTATCTCTTGTGTTTGTAGCTGACCATCTGACTGTCGACAAGATGTTTGGTTTTATATTCGTACTGATTGTGTGAGCTCACGTTTGATTATAAACATTGAACTTTTCACTCAGATATAAAGTGTTTTATATTGTATTTATAATGTTTGGAATAATCAGCTCTCTACACAATCCTGTCGATGTCTTAGAGAGACTGGACTGATCTTGTTTATCTGCTTTGTTGAAGCGCATACAGACTTCTGATGGCACGTCGAGAGATTTCCCTCAAACTAGTTTGTTTTGGTTGCAGCACAAGAGCCGCCTGATCCTTAATGAGGGTAAATAAATCCATATGATCAACCTGCACGGTGCTATAGTGTATCTACGTTAGGAAATATTATATTGTATTTCCAGTCGGACCACTTCTGTTGTGTCTGCGCACACATTCACAGAGAGGTACGCAGCAGTCTGTAATGGGACTTCCATTAGCTGTTAGCTAACCTCCCCCCCCAGATGGGCTGTCTGAGATGCACTCGGCTGGGTCATCACCAGAGGCCCCTACTGGCCACGGGACATGGAGTGGAGAGTAGAGAGTGAGGAGTCAGCAGAAAGTCACTGAGGTATAAAACAGGCAATAAACGGTGCTTTGAGAAAGCAACCACGAGAGGTCCTTGAGCATGTGGCCATAACTGGGCCATAAATAATATAATGCAGCGAGATTAGCCGTGGACGGACACGGAGGTGCACACTCCCCCACACACACTGCACCATCTCGTGATCCTCCCATTGATATGACAACACACATATGACGGGTTATAGTGGGACTGGCCATGCTTGCTCCATTAACTTAAAAAGAAGTGTCAGCAAGAAGTCTGACGCCAATGCAAAATGTAACGCTGTCACAATGACCTCATGGCCCCTCCTTCTTTTATAGGGTGCCCGGAGAGACGTGAAACCGGAAGCCAAAGTTGAATACTACTCCTGTTTACATCTGTGTGTCAGACTTCAAAAGACAAAACTCGGTTGATATCGCGGGACTCGAGTATTAACCTTCTCTTCTACCCCTCTCTCCATTCTCAAAGGCCTGTACCCGGACCTCGAGGATCTAGGAGACTACATGGGTCTGGTCCTCAACAGCGAGGAAGTCCAGAGGAACCTGTCTTTGTTGCCTGCGGCTGACAATGTACGTGGTTGTGTTTATCCCGTGGATGTGTGTCGATGCATGCAGGCGCCTGAAAGACAAAAGAACGGTTTCTTTTTTTTCTTTTCTTGTTCAAACTTGTAAGTCAGTTGATCAGGCGTCACACAGCCCCTGCTGGAAAAACTACAGGCTCAGTAGTACTCCCCAACACCTGTAAACCAACTGATGTGTGTAGTCAGTGGCGCGCCCCCCCCCCCCCCCCCCCCCCATTGATATCTTAATTCCATACAAAATTCAGTTTTTTATCATTTGGTCACATTAAAGCCTCTCTTGAAACCACCAGAACCTGTTTTCAGGAGGTGGTAAGGGCTGTCGGTCTATCGGAGCGCAGCAGTATTTTATTCCTGGAGATTCACAGCACCGAGTGACTCACCGCCGGCCTGGAGCAGAGTGTGGGAGGGTGTGAGCTCCTCACTCCCCTCCATTTGCGTGTGCGTGCATCTGTGCGTACTTGCGGATCCGGCAGATGTCAAGGCTCTCGCATCGTCCGAGCTTGTCAGCTGGCAGAGAACCACCTTGTGTTCCCTGCCAGCTGACCCTTTCATTTTTTAAATTGTCTTGGTTCAGAGCATATCGATGAGGAAGTTTCCCAAAGCAGTGCCTAAAGCATCCCTGAAATGTAATCCTCCCACGTGCCTTTTATTCAGTGCAGCACTTTTTATTTAAAAAAAAAAAAGTTATTATCTCGAGCTGAATTTTAATGCAACATGCCTCGTTAATCCTTTCTTCCTCTCGCCTCCATCTCACCCCCACTCAATTTCCCTCTTGTTCTCTCTCTCAACCCACCTCTAATACTTTCTTCACCTTCCACGCTGTCTGCCTCCCCCTCTTCTCCTCCTCCTCAGCAAGTAGCGGTGCCCTCCCTCTCAGGTGTGGGGGGGATGGTGCGGCCCGTGACGGGGGCGGACGTCGGCATCAGGAGGGCAGAGATCCGCCCGGGACTGCGGGAGATTATCCTCTGCAAGGACCAAGACGGGAAGGTGGGGCTCCGGCTCAGAGCCATCGACAACGTGAGTCAGCATCACTCACTCTTTGACGGGCGTGTTATTCAGCACCCCCACGACCTCTGCTCCTCTCCCACACACGATCAGGCTCAAACTCTGAATACGTACACCAACCCTGTGACCTTCTGTTTAGGGCAAGGTCTTGCCAATACGTTTCTGACAATACTTGTCAGGGCGGTTTTGTTTATTTATAGGCAAATCAATTTGATCCGCTACACAAAAAGTTGCTCTCGTGTCTTGAATTTCGTTAACATAAAATTCTGTATTTATTTTATATTATATGCTGTATGAACGTACTTAAAGAAAGCATTCCTTCCTAATGTTAATCCAATGTGGGAGATGGTGGATGAAATCCACAGTCATGTCAAAGTTGTGTTGAGTTGCACTAAAACAGTTGGCAGCCTTTAGAAATGACATGAAGTGAATTGGAGAAGATTCAGAGTACTGGATGGAGATCGGCGTGCGGATCCAATGACACGGCACGCTTGATTTAACAGGGCGCTCACGTCAATCATATCATTTCCTTATATTGCATGGGCGTCGAGTGTAACTAATTAATCTTTCAAAGAATTGTTTGCCTTCTGTTGGTTCCGTGAGAGAAGTGCCTTTTCTCTCACTCCCCGCCGTGTCCTTGCCTCCCTTCCTCTTTAGTTGCTCTTTTTGTTTTTGTCTCCACCACCAACCTCCGTCTCTCCATCCGCTCCTTGGACTCATTTTGAACATCTTATCTGTTTCCCGCGTCGTCTCTCAGGGGGTGTTTATCCAGCTGGTGCAGGCGAACTCCCCTGCGGCCCTGGCCGGGCTACGTTTCGGAGACCAGGTCCTTCAGATCAACGGACAGAACTGTGCTGGCTTGAGCGTGGACAAGGCCCACAAGGCCTTGAAGGCCGCAGCCGAGACCCGCATTGAGCTCGTGGTCAGGGACAGGTGAGCTTTGATTGGTCCATACAGACTCGTGGTTCACACTTACAGTGCAGAAGCTCAAACTGTTTGGCTCCCTCTGCTGGCGGCTCCGTCACATGCACTTTGCTGCTCAGCTCACGGTTTAGTTTTGTGTTCACAAACATATCAAATAGAGTTTCTTTATCTTGTGTGTTCCTATATGTTTTTAATGTTTTCTTGATTATGATTATACATTTACAGATATACTGCTACAATAAATGTTCAATAAAACGAGGCTGTGCACCAGTGGATTTCTAATCGTATCTATCTATCTATCTATCTATCTATCTATCTCTATCTATAGGCCGTTTCAGCGCACCGTCACCATGCACAAAGACAGCTCGGGCCACGTGGGCTTCATCTACAAGTCTGGTAAAATCACCTCACTGGTCAAGGATGCCTCTGCTGCCCGCAATGGAATGCTGACTGATCATTTCATCTGTGAGATCAATGGACAAAACGTTATTGGACTCAAGGTCAGACACTTGTTTCTCTATCTATAGTGTTTTTATCAAATAAGGCAGATTGAGCTTTATAAACATCAGAGTACATACAGAAAAATGTGTATAGAATGTTTGGCTAATAGTGATTTTTGCGTTGGGGTTGCTGCTGGCAGAAAGTAGTGTAACGTGGGAGCGTGCAGCATTTGTAAGTAAGTGAAGCATTCAGCAGCTCCCAAATCCGAATGTGATGTTACAAGGTGATTAGTAGCCTTTTAGTTTGTGTTTTCTCTGTTGGCGTGCGGTTTCATCCCGCTCTGTGACGCAGGCTTTGAGTGTGTCCTCAGTCTGAATGTTTAACCCTTGTGCATCCCTTTGGGAAAAGGAAAAGCATTTTTATTTTTAATTTGACCATTTTAAATGCCTGTTTGTTTACTTTATGCCATTGATGTTATGGGGGGAAAAGCACACACACAAATGTAGTAATTTTTGTATTCTAAGTGCATTCACAGTCTAGGCTATATAATAATGACAATAATTAAGTAGATTTTGTGCAGTGTCAGATTAAATGAAAAAAATATGCCACTTTTTATCAACCTTTTTTCCATTATGTGCCCCCTAACCAACGCTAAGCATTGTTGGTTTAAAAATATGTAATACACGGCACATCAGTGTCTGATTTAATATAGAATATATCTAATTCAGTTTATGAATTTACACAAAATAACTATTTTTAAAGGATTTTTTGAGACCCACTGACAAGAAATAGCACGATTAGGCCCTAATTACCATGTCGCACAGGGCAAACATGAGAAAATGGCTCAGGTAAAAAATACAACTTTAAAGCAAGGGCTCTAGATGAAAGCCTGGTTTAATAGAATGTATGATTTTATGCTTTTTTAATTTATTTATAGGAGCCAAAGTTTAACTTTCAAAATGTATGCCGTATGCAAGAGCATCGCTAAAATCATCAAAGATTGTTTAAACTACATGTCCCTAGTTGACGCACAAGGGTTGAGAACGCTACAATGAGGTAACCCATTGACCACATGAGGTCCTCACATGTCACATGTTCCTGTGTGAATATCGCAGGATTCTCAGATCAAGGACATCCTGACCACCTCACCGGCCGCCATGACCATCACCATCATGCCCAAGTTCATCTACGAGCACATGATTAAGAGGTAGGACTGGAGGAAGTGCGCTGGAGACGGCGACAATGTAATCGCATCGGACAACTGCGCACCTTCAGTTTACATCCACTAAAAGTGCTTATTTTAGACTGACAGGATCCGGTTGTTGTTATAAGTGTCTGACAACATTATGGAAGGGACCCTATCTCCAAATGAAACCGTGATATTCTATCATGGGACGATGACAATTACTGTTGTCAGATTGTTGTGTCGGACAACAGAAAGCGCAGCTTGGTCATCTAAAAGATGTTCGATGCCTCAGCTGATTTCGACAACGTGGACGCGGTGCGATAGATTTCCCATGGAGACTTCTCCGAGCGCATTAACGAACGGACCGGGTCCAGCGGAAGGAAAAGTAGACGGACGTTTTATTTCTCTGGAGGTTTTCGTCCCTCCACAATGTTGTCGGACACTTCTGAGCCAGAAACGAGCCGCTTCAGTGACGACGCTGAATGATGACGTAGCAAAAATATACAGCTTCACTGACTGGTTTTTCTTTCTTTCATCAGAATGTCGACCGGCCTCCTGCGGTCAGCCATGGACCACTCTGTCCCAGAGGTGTGAATACCAGGAGGGTCAACTCTCAGGACGTCTTCAATACAGAGATCTCTCTCTCTCTCTCTCTCTCTCTCTCTCTCTATTCCTGTCTTCATACCAGACCAACTCCTGCATTACAATCATCGCCGTCGCTATTTCTCATCTTTAACATAATCTTTAAATGCCTTTTTTTTCCCCCTATTCTTCAGTTGTTCAGTATAGTCTTTACCTTTTCTACATTTCCTTCATCTCTGTTGACACGTCGATTACGTTTTATATGTTAACCTTGTAGTCATGTCTCTATTTTTTTGTTTTGTATTTGGAGATCAAGGAAAGTGTTTTTCTTCTTTTTTCTCTTTCTTTTTTAAAAATGTTTTATATAGCCATGCACACTATCATGAGTCCAGAGCTTCCTCCTCATTTTGTGGAGACAAATCATTGGCACATGACGTTTCATCTTGTCAAAATGCTGTAAAAGCCAATAGTCCGTCATCAGAGCCCTCCCATGTAGATTACTGCTCCCAGTACCCTGCACTTGGCCACTAGTGTGTGTGTGTGTGTGTGTGTGTGTGTGTGTGTGTGTGTGCGCGCGCAAATAATCTGATCTGAATTAACACCCGGGGCCTCGCCTGTGAAAAAGATGAGACTTGATTCTAGACTCCAGTGTCATCTTTACTTGGCCAGTAAAAACTACTAAGTTTTAAGTGTTCGTTTTTAGTTCATACCATATATTGGTAAATAAAATTTCTGTTGATTCTGGCATCGTTTTCAATTAAATTTGTTGTGCTTGTGAAGACGGAACATTCTCACATGTAAAGTGCGAGGTTCCGCACTACATTTCCCGTCTCCAGGGGCGAACGTCGTGGCGACGCTCCGACGCGTCGTACATTCATACATGTGCTGCACATTCCAGGGGAGAAGTGTAGGGAGGAGGAGAAAAGAGGCAGATGTTCACTGCTCCATGCAGCTGGGACTCGGCCCCGTCCGCAAACACCGTCAGCGGCGAGGGCGCAGCGCGTTGACGCGACCGGTCACTTGAAGGGCGTTTGTGTCATTTGAGGGAACTGGCGGTGTTTGTCGGGACGGGGCCTGTGCTGGGCGGACCCACTAAGTGCACTTTCCACGACCTTTTTAAAAGGTTGTCTTTCCTGTTTCCATTGCAACAGTGAAGTTCAACAGTTGTTATATCTTTATTTTATTATTTAGTATTATTGCGCTCTCGTGTTAATGAGAGAACAAACTCGTTTTGTTAACCACAGGAAAATAGCTGAAAATCACACGTCTGAAATGGAAGGCGTTTTAAATTGCAGTAATATGTGTTGAGTCGTCATATTCCTCTGACTGAGGAATGAGGCTGAGCGGAGCTCGCGGTTGTGAATTTCTACTTGTTATATAAAGTCGCTCCTTTTAATGCTGTTCATGTTTGGATGCATGTATTCCTTTAATTTTCTAGGTATGCAATCTGAAGAAGAAAAAAAACAAAAAAACATCACTGTCATTCTGTAAGAACATAAAAAAGTTTATATATACGAATGTAACCAAGATAATATTGTAAAGCAAATAAACAGTCTTTCTGTTCACATTAGCTCGGGTGGTGTTTGTCTCCTCGGCGTCGCAGTGATCGTCATACTAACGTGTGTGTGTGTGTGTGTGTGTGTGAGTGTGAGTGTGAGTGTGAGAGACATTTGGAGATACAAGAGTCAGACAAACACACGGATAAAGACAACAAGCGTTTCCTCCATGCTGTTTATTATAGGGGCTGTCGGTCTTTCTTTATACAGTGCGGTGGGACTGTGGATGGAGAAGTAGCCCATTAATGCCTTTAACTGTACACACTACTATGGCCATTAAAGTAGTTTAATCAACATGTTATCTGTCAATAATGATGTCAGCTAAATTCCTATACAAGGCATTGGATGACCTCAATGGTAGAATGTTGAAGGACGTGGTATAACCTCTGTATACATTAATCATCGTTACGTAGGCTATGAAACTCAGACAAGGAATAAAGCATAAATTGACAATACACATTAAAATATTGACAACACCTCCTGTCTTCTCACGAGATATTCAGCATCATATGTGTTTAAGGATATACGTAGTATATAATCACTCCCCCCCCCCCCCCCCCCCCCACACTCACTACACTGGCACGACTGGTACAGCAGGAAGTTCGGGTGTATTAATGAGGCCAATGTTTTGGTTGCGTTAACACTATTTTTACACTGGAGTTTGGTTGTGTTAACGCACATTTATTTTTAGACAACACACCAAAGATGTACGCTTTAACACAGGTTAATTGTCTCTGCCCTAACATAGTACACCCCTCAGGTTTATGTCTGGTTGAGTTATCATCTGCACACAAGATGAAGCTTAGAGGCAAATGAATGAGGTTAGGATGCTGCTGCTACCCACAAGCCTGTATTCCTAAACCCAAGTTCACTATATGTACCTTTTCCTTTCCTCCATCCTTTCCTTCACCTCACCCCCCTGCGTCTGTTACAATAGCTTTTAATGACAGCAGCAGAGTTGGACAGACTCGAATCAAAGTACAATTCTGATACACGGAAGTTATCATTCACACGACTTGCAACATTAGAGATTTAGTTTCACTAAACATCAATATGGAGAGGAGGAGGCCGCCTCCCACATTCTCACACCTGTTTCCCCACACAGGATTATATGGCTTCTTGTTTTAGCCTCCTTATCCACCTGGCCGAGCGGCTCATACACGATGAGCTGGGTCTCTAAGGCATTCTTTCAATCTGCTCACAGATCTCGACACGTTTGCTTCAGGTCGATGAAACCAAAACGCAGACAGGGATCGCCGTGATTGTCGTTGACGTCTGGCCACGACATCGTGTGACCACGAAGCATCGACGCTGCTCGTCCTCGGCCAGTGTTCGTCACGACAGCGTTTCAACTGAATACGGCCCGTGGATGCGTATCGTGGCAAAATGTAAAGAGCAGCGGGCTCTCATCAGCAGCTCGCCCCGTTCATGAAAAGTCAACCGCTTCATAGTATTCACAGAAATCATGACGTGTATTGAAATAGTATTTTTAAAGGATCTATCGGGAGAAATGGGCCTTAACTCTCTGCCTGAAACATAATGGGCACATTGTCGAACTGAATCGACACTGCGGAACAATCAGCAGACGTACGACACTTTGGATGCACATACAATCTAGACTTCAAGTAATTGCTTAAAATGTATAAAGTGAACAATAGTGCAAAATATGTCAAACAAATATTTAAAAAAAAAAATTAAAAAAGAAGTCATGCTGCTTATTATTTCTTCACAAAAGAACGATTCAGTCGGTGTCAGTCTATTTCTTGCTGGTTGCGACAGGGTCACTTCTCAATCCACATTCGGCTCAGATGATTTTAGATTTTACAGGCTGCTTATTTGCCCTTATTACACATGAAGTTACACATGAAGTTACACATGAAGTTAAACATCTGCACAAACAGAAGACGTTTCCCACCAGGTGCCACACATGCACACCAAGCAGAGACTCTGAATACAACCGAGGAACCTTATTGATTTACATTTTAAGTGTCGACAAACATGTAGAGAAATATTTTGCAGAATGATCTATTAAACAAATAAAGTTGATTTTATTCGCAGTGACTAACTGTTGTACAGCGGACTTCAAATACACACTACCAGAGTGACAGTTAAACTACACCAACGAGAGCAATACGTGAGCAGAAATATACAGCACAGACTGAGCGCAACGCACGCCATTCAGATCAACATCAACGTGTCAAACTGAGCCAGTGAGTATCTACAAACAATTTGAGGATTTGATTTCTTACAATTTTCTGTCTAATTCTTTTCAATAATTCAATAGTTCAGCTGAGTTTGCTTCAAATGCAAGGTTCAACTAACTCGCGGCAAGAAAGCAAAAAGCATTGTTTCCCAAAATGTTGAACTTTTCAATGAATGGTTGAGAGAAACCACAAGGGAGCATAGACTCAATGAAAGAAGTGGACGCACCTCCTGGTCTGAAAAGTGGAACCAATGCTTTCTAATGGCTATCTGGGGGCGCCACCTCTGGGGGCAAAAAGAGGTCTGGTTCTATAACTTGATTTATTACCTCAGTAACCATCAGTTTATGGTCTCAATATCTAGTTTCAAGTCTTCTTCAATGCAGGGTAATGTCATTTGGTAAATTATGGTCCCATTCTTTGGGGCTCGGCTACCTCGTGATAAACAAAACGGTAGTCCACAAACCAATGGGCGACGCCGTGGTGGCTACGTCCACTTCTTTTGTACCGTCCATGGAAAGGAGTAGAAAATGTGTCGGCCGAGGATGGAACCTGCACAGGCAAACACCCGGACGGCTACTGTGCATGGACGAGAGAAAAGGAAAACGCATTACGAGGTTTGCTGACGGTCATTTTCTACTCACATGTGAAGGTTTGCAGAATCAGTTGTGGATTCATTGAACTTGAGCTTCATCAACTTTCATTGATTTCATGGTAGAAACACACCGAACACAGTGAGCTCCCGTTGATTTTCTATGGGGAGCGACAACTCCCTCAAAAGATCTGACCTTAGTAATTAGATTTGTACCCTTTTGTCTAGATTTGGGAAGACGAGCTGTGATGTCAGGCTATCCTGGGCTGCATGCCTATATCCAAGAGTATCGACTGATTGAAGTACCGGTAATTCACTTTTTATCCTGTCTTAAGTATTTCTATCCCAGCACAGTTGTTTTGGGAAATTCACTTTTTTACTTTCTTGCCAAGAACGAAATATCCAAAGTTCGAATCAAAAGAAAAAGCTGCCTCCCAACACCTCAACATTTTGATAAAAATAAATATTTTAAGCACGTAACGCAACTTGTTTTTACATTTCTGTCTGTGTTATACATGTGAGACATAGCGTGTTCATCTTTGTAAAACCTTTGAGGTGCTGATACGTTGGTGGTATAGTCCACCTGCTAACACTCTTCATGCTAAGCTAAGCTAATCGTCTCCAGCTCCAAACAAGCTACATTTGAGAACAGATGTTTTGACAGTAGCCAAGACAAATCAAAGTCCTGGATCTGTTGTTCAAACCACATTTTATGGATCGTAATTCATGTCTCATCGTAATATGAAACAAGTCGCCAGCCCAGCTCGGTCCTTCGTTGAATTGCAGGGCTGTTCTAGATCTAAATCCCCACTTCATGGCCCCTCAAAACGAACGACAACAAATTTCGCAGAAATTCGTTTCCGACAAATATAATAATAAATAATAAATCGGAGGCAACCAGTTTTGTGTTACAAGCCGGCTGAATTTGCACAGTGCCTGCCTGTTATGATCAGAAACAACACAACTGTGTTTGGCTTGGCAGCACGACTGATCTGCCCTCCATCAGCGGAAAGTGTTAGCGTCAGCAGCCTCGCTGCTTCTGTGTGTTCTACCCTTAGAATCAACCTGAGTTCTTTGTCTACACCATTGTTTCTAGGTAGTATATAAAGTCCATGTTTTCAGAAATCCGAATTAGGGTGGATCTTCCCTTCGTCGCTGCCGCAGGTCAGTGTGCAGAGTGTGGCTCATGCACTGCAGACAACGAGGCCATTTGGTTATACAGAGACACATTCTATAACATACGTACATCATATTTCATGGACTCACTCACCGACATCATTAGAACATGTCCAAATTGAGACAGCCTGGTAGGTTGACTAATCAATGCACCTGTAACATTTCCCTGCATTTTAAAAAGAAAACAATCAGCGTTTAACATCCAAGCTTAGATCATTCATTTCAACATAGCGGACATCTTGGAAGCAACAGCAAGGACCAGTGGGTGAGAGACATTAAAGAGCAGGACCAAACAGAACCGACTTCACCAGTCAGAGATCTTAGTCATATTCATTTTGATGAGGAATGCAGGACAGGAAGTTCCTCCTCTTCTTCCTCTCATACTACAGGTATCGTCCAACAAGCTAAGGACCCAGACCCTCTTATATCTGCGATCCGCCCAGGTTTCCCCCGCCTGCGGGGTAATGCCTCAATCCACCTCCCCTGCGGAGCGAGTGCAGTGCCACAGTGCAACAGCCCCGCAGCAGCGACCCAATATGATACATGGGCGGTCCGCCGCGGACTGGACCACGGCAGAGCCACGCCACTGTTGGCACCACAGGAATGGCCACTGCCAGAAGATCAACCAGGAAGTGACGACTCCAGTAGCTTTTCTCAATTGTCCCCGAGCTCGATGGATCTCCTGCCTCTGCCGTGGCACCCCCTGTGGCGCCTTGTTCTTTAGTTTCATCTTCACCATCGTCCTCATCATTCAACTCCACTATAACGACACCAGCTATCTCCTCATGGGAAGTAGATCTCCTTGGCTGTGAGGTGTGAGGCTGTTCCACATCTGGTGATAACCCTTGGCAACTTGGATTTAACTCTTCTGACTCGACGTCTTCCATGCTCAGGTTTTCCGGTGTTGTCCCAACCTGTGAGCCTTCTCCACAGCATTTTACAAAATTAAGCTCACCCAACGTCCCTGCTGAAGTCTCTGTGAAATTGCACAGCTCATCTGGTGCTGCCTCCTCCACTGCACCCTGAACTTCCACCTCATTGACTCTCTCTGAGCCCTTTTGTGTCTGATGCCCTTCTTCTGTCAGGCTGATCACTGTTGTGTCCTCCTGCCGCTCCGTTGCTGCAGCTCCCTTCTCTCTCTCCTCATTCTCTTGCTTTCCCCTTCCCTCCACTTCTTCTTCCTCCCCACACAGAGGACTTTCCATGGAACACGCCACAGTAGCAGACCGTGGTAAGAGAGGGACCGGCGGGGTTTTGGAGGTCGGGATTGGCTCTGTGGCCGTGCTCATGATCGTCGCTGTGGTTGTTGAAGCTGTGGTCGTGATGGAGTCCAGCTCCTCCTCCCCCTCATCTGACATCCAGGTGGAGGTGGGGCTGCAGGCCTGGGAACGGAAAGTGCGTTGCTCCGCAATGGTATCCAGATCAGAGGGGTAACCTGCCGTTGCAGGGATGGGGCAGCTCTCAGTTTGAATGCCTGTCTCCCGCAGGGAGTGCAGGTAGAGGTGGTGGTGGGACAGGCAGGGATGGTTCATACAACCCACTCCACCGAGACCACAGCGAATGGGTGCCAGCCGCTCACCTGTGCACAGCTTCTCACAGCTGGCGGAGTGCGGCATAGTGTGGGCCACGGAGTGGGACATATTGTGAGGGAAAGAGCGAGGTAAGGTATGGGAGAAGGTGTGCGGCAAAGAATGGGGCAGAGAGTTGGGCAGAGAATGGGGCAGAGAATGGGGCAGAGACCGGGCCAGAGAATAGGGCAGAGAATGGGGCAGAGAATGGGGAAGAGAGTTGGGCAGAGAGTCGGGAAGAGTGTGAGGCAAAGATTGAGGTAGAGAGTGGGGCAGAGATTGGGAAAAGGTTTGTGCGTAGGAGTTGAGTAAAGCTGCTGTTTCCTCAGAGAGGAAGGCGGCCTCTAACAGCAGATCGGCCTGGCTGGGGATGCTGCTGTCCCCACAGCACATAAAACCGCTATCCTGGGTGCCGTCACCTGACAGACAAGGAAAGTCTGGGACATTGCAGTTCCGGTCCGCGAGCACCTGATCACTCAGCTTAGTGTAGGTGGAGCTCCGTGTCAGCGACCGGGCTGGGCTACCGTCGCAGGAGCAAGACCCCCTCCCTCCTACCGGTCTGGGTATCCCCCCTGGACTTTCCCCTGATACCGATGCTGGTGCCGAACCTCCAACACGGGTCCGACTGCCTGGTATGGCTTCTCCCTCCTTGGCTAATCCAGCCTGGGCCAGCTCCATGCTGAGCAAAAGGTTCTCAAGCTTGTGGTTCTGAGTGTTGATGTCCTGAAAGTACTTTTGGACTCCAACGTCGCCACTTAGCCCGCCTGCATCACTGAGTTTGGAGCGAACAGTGTCCACAGCCTGTTTGAGCTGCTGGATCTCCTGGCGCGAATCCTGCAGTGCCAGCTGGGCCTCCACACGGTGACATTCCTCCTCAACCCAGTCCTCCTGCATCCTGTAGAGCTGGCCTCGCAGCTCATCTATCTCTGTGTCCCTAAAGAGGGGACACGTTGAGAGGAGAAAGGGGACAAAGGAAGAACTATGAGAATCAAGATATTAGGCTTATGTTATGATTAGAACCTGGGAGCAAAAGTCAGACAATTTAAGATCTGACTCTCTTGCGAATAGTGAAACTTTATTTCTATCTCAGTATATCACCTGTCTTGAAGAGTGTTGATGGTTTCCTTTAGCCTGGACCGCAGGTGTCGGATACACACCTCTTTCTGCTGCAGGGGTGTGAGGTACTGCTCTGGTGGAGGGGGCCGGATACCATGGTTGTCCGTACATGAGTACTTTGGATGACGTCTAGGGCATGTAATCAAAGATCTTTACAACTGATTTTACTTCAGTAACACACTGTATTAATTTAAAAAAATATTTCTAGTATGTAGGGCTGGGTATTGAACCCCAGTACTTTTTTTGGGCGCAACCAAAATGTATCTGTAGCACTGATTCTCAAAAACTGCCAAATAGCGAAAGCTAGCATTAATTAAATGTCTGCTCAGGTTTGTAGCCATAGTTTATTTATTCGTTGATCACATTTCTTTTGTGAAATCAAACTAGAGGAAGGAAAAGGAAATTCTGATAAGTTTCAAACAATACCCAGACTATTTTTGTATTTGCAACAACATTTTACCCAACTGTGAGATAACTTTGAGTTATTTACACATTCAGCTAACAGAGCAAAGCCAGGTTTCCCCAAACTTTTAGTCCCAGGAACTACTTTTCAAGGAACAAAGAGCCCATTGCTGGTTGCGTTTCCACTGCGGCCTAAAGACCCTCAAGGATTCTGCATCTTAGTCGGTTTTCTGATGTCTTACCCTTTGGTGGGGCTGCAGTCGCTGCCTTTACAAGAGCCTGAGTTGCTGCTGCTGCTGAGGGATGTGTTGCCATGGGGATCTCTGTTACTGGGTGCGGCTGGTGTCCGCCTGGTCCAAAGCAAGAGGAGACATGTTGATCATTAACGCCACAAAAACCAAACTCCAAACAACGAGTTGTCAGAGAATTCTGTTCCATCACGACATCTCTCAAAACCACAGATCGAAAACCCACAAATGGAGCAATCCAGGTCCACGAACATGCCAAAACAACACTTGTACACACAGACACATTACAACAGCTAAACAGACAACAGTTCTGGCTTAGAAACATGGACACACAGTGATGGGGCAGTTTTTAACAAAGCAAATGTGTTCTGCAAAGATGAAAAACCAAACTACAACTCCAAAGAAATAAGGATTATTGTAACACCATGAGACATTCACAGCAGTGCCAAAGATGTCATCATTCCCATGCTTCAGAAGCTCAACACTGATGGTGAGGGAAGAGGGGACTCAAGACAGACCGAGCACGGGGGGTCGAGGGAGAGTTCGTTGAGCGGCTGTGGCGATCCGGAGACTTGGTGGAAGCGTATCCTTTCGTCGGCGACTTGGTCGATGCATAGCCTTTAGTCGGACGCATTGAGACCATATAGCCTGTCTCCATGGGGACGTAGTCTAGCTCTATGAACCTGCAGTAGTCAAACCTGACCAGGCAGAGACAACATGGTGTTAAATGACAGAGGACAGCAGAGGACCACAGCAGAATGATACGCATGCTGCACATGTATGCTCTCTATCGAGGTGAGGAGAAGTCATTCAGAGAGCTTAAGATGCAAAATATCAACAAGCACTCTAACACCGATGGGGCCCAAGAGAAGAAGCTCTCTAAAAGCTTTACAAAAAGGAAGACAGATTGCTCTGCTTTAATTGTTTAGGCTGCTCTCTTTGCCTTTAGACGGATGAAGCAAACATCTATGTGAAGACAGCCATGAGGCCTTTTACTGGCACAGAACTAAAGCCGAGCAAGCGCTCTGCATCCTAAAACGAGAGAGATCAAATGTTATGAACAAATGGGGTTGCTGCTGCCCCCCTGCTGCTCTCATCAGAAGAGCCTCTTCATCCAGAGCATCTTGCTCCAAACAAGCTTTCACACAAACGTCTCTGCACACTGCGGACCTCATTGGGTCGTAGATCAAACATAAATTCAACTTACATTTGATACATCCCATAAGACTTACATTTGATACATCCCATAAGACTTGCCGGAACATGACAGGACAAGTCTTTGTTTCGCTTTGCTAATTTGTGGGTTGACTATTTGAGGACACACAGGTCAGTTCAATTGTCAGAATAGTGTCAGATTTAGGCTGCTGTGAAATAATAAAGATCAATCCAACCCTTGGAATCCACTGCTTAACCACTGCTGAACATAACTGGCTCTTTGCTCCCCCCTCAGCCGAGAATATGGACAACCTGATCCTGCACAACGAGACCAGATTACAATGTGATGCTAGAGGCAGGATGTGATTAGCTTAGCTTAGCATATAGACTGGGATCAGGGGGAAAGGTTAACCTGCTAGGCTGAGATAGAGAGACCAAGCACTGCAGAAGTTTGTACACTAGTTACTCAAGTTTGTCTTTCAGAAATGCTCAATGGGAGATTATGCTGAGATACAGAAGCTGGTGGAATGGAGGCGAACATGGATGTGATGTCAAGACTTTGTCCTTTGTAGTTCCAACACATCCGCCATTTCTGTGGCATATTGTGCTCATTACCTAGCTTTGGAGGTGCTGTAGTCGATGCTAAGCTAAGTAGCCCCTAACTTAACGTGGTGTAGATCTTCTCATTCAACTCTCCACAAGAGCGTGACTAAGCACATTTCCTAAAATGCCCAGCTAATCATCTTAGACACCATGTGACCACATATATCATCCAAAAAAAATCATGTTGAACAAAAGTAAAGAAAACACATTTTCATTGTTGAGTATCACAGTGTATTCAGTATAATCAGTGGTCGCAGGCAGAAGGAGGGGTGATCTGTGATGGGCAACTTCCGTCAAGGCATTCTGTCCTTATACTGCAAATGTTTGATAATCAGCGATATTGTATGACGCACAGTGAATGTTGTAATGACCCGTTTCTTTAAAACTGACTGTTGCCCAATCACTGGCCTCGACAGAGGAGGGGTGGGGGTGGGAGACAAGCGCGACCACTCGGAGCAGCCATGGGGGACTTTCACACAGGACCCGATAACTCCACGCCACCGCTCTGGAATCTCAGTGTCTTTATACGTAAACGTCAACCTGCTGGAACGTGTTCACCGTGCGATGACTACATTTGACTCACTCGCACTATGGCGTGCAATTTTCACTACTTGAAGAAAAGCTGTACTTTTTTCTTCTTCTTTGTTTTGGCCTAACCAAACTTTGCCAAGCTTCTAGGGAGAGTTGTGCTGAGTAAACGTGTCCTGTGTGATACCATAAGCGAGAAGGCCAGATATTGACGACTCTGTGGTTCTTTTGAAGATCAATATGTGACAAAAGCCAAGACGGGGCAGAAGCGGCTGAAGCAGTAAGCCTGAAGGGTTGTGGGATACACAGAACAACAGGTCTGACAGTCTATAGGGTCCATCTGCTGGGGATGGAACCCGTGTCTGGATTGTGAGGGGTGGGCGGCAGCTGTGGGGAGGCCGTAGGAGCCTGTGGGTGAATGGAGTACAGGCATAGTCCTTAACGCTGTGGTCAGTTTCTGGTAGAGACAGAGACTTTGCCCAAGGCGCCAAAATCATTTGAGATCAACCATCTCTGACTTGTTTCTTTCTTAATCCATCCACCAAGATGCACATTATCATTCCAGGCAAAGCCGGTGTCTCACCACCTCTCCGCTGTGGGAGTGGACAGTGTTGATGACAGACATGGTGCGATTGAGCGGCTGCGGTGAACCGCACTCGTGATCACAGGATGCTTCCGCAGCACAATGGCGCCATTTCTACTGTGCATGTAGCCTCTAAACACAACGTCTTCAATTCTAGTGGCCAAAGTGTACATGCCACTGGTGCCTTCAAGTGCACACCTGTACATCAGGGTTTCCTTTGTTTTTTTTAATCAATAGACTCAGAGGTGATGTGACACAACAGCACGCAAGTTTGTGCTTTTTGCTGTTGTTGATGCCACAACACTGAGAGCTCCAGTTGGGATCTCAGTGTTATTGTTCAAGTAAATAAACCGTGTCCGAGTGAGACAGGTAGCATCAACGTGAGACAGGTAGCATCAATGTACAGGTAGCATCAACGTACAGGTAGCATCAACGTGAGACAGGTAGCATCAATGTACAGGTAGCATCAACGTACAGGTAGCATCAACGTGAGACAGGTAGCATCAACGTTGCCCGTGTGCTTGGTCTTGTTTTAGTGGCTACAATGCATGCCGGAGCAACGGCTACAGCTACTGCGCATGCTCTTTGAGACTGTAACTGAAGGGTGTCTCACGCAGGGGGCGCGGGCACAGGAATGGCCACCGCTGCCGCTGCCGCCGCCACCACCGCCGGCGCGGCCGCCCCCGACCCAGACGCCGGCTTTGGCACCGGGACGGGCGAGGACGACAGTATTTGCTGCAAGCGGCGTTTGGGCTGCAGCGCCTTCAGAGGGTTGAATCTGAGGAAAGGAGACGAGAGAGGGGGGAGGACACCACAGCAACGGGTTGAACTGTCTGCAGCTACGTACAGACGTACCACGACCACTACTATGACCTCTTGGCTTCAGAGTTAGGAGGATTTATCACTTAAACACCTACAAATCACATGACACACAATTAGTGTTGCAACAAAGTATTATTGATGTCTTCTTACAGGCAGTGATTCTTCAGATCACCAGCCAAATAGGCTCTCCATATTATTAAAGTAGTGACTGTGTACAACTGGGCCACAGGTGCAACAATATTGTGAACACGAGGTAGAACACTTACATTCTGTACACAACTTTATTGCAACATTTTCATTGCAAAGTGGCCTAATTGATGTGGAACAAGTTATCAATAAGAACAACAACACCTCAATTACATGGCTTCGACCAGTGTCCATTAAACAGGCCACGGCTGTCCATTAGCTGGAGGAGAAAACACATAAATATAGTCAATAAACTGATCCCAGGTTGCAGTGAACTGGCTGTTCACTTCGGTGTGAAAGAGGTGGCTGACATCGCCTAGTTTATTCACTGGTACCACAGCTCCACCATCAGGACCATGAGAGCGAAAGGAAAACAAGTACAGAAACAAATTGGCATAAAAGAGGGAGGAAGAGAGAGAGCACTTCCTAATATGGCACCTGTTACGGGAGACTTTAAGTTGTAAATCTTTGTTTTGTTTGTTTGTTATTTCACTAACTATAACTTGGCTTTTTATGACTTTGTTGATGAATTTATTTCAACATACTAAACTACTACTTTTATCATCATACTATACTTTTATGACTTTAAAGAAAACACTTTGTAATAACTTTAATGCTATTTTCCTCCCATGTTCCTACTGGTCCGATCCCCGACTCATCTGCACTTTTCTGAGTGCATTTGTCTTCGTTAGTAATGTTAATAACTTTATTAGTTAAAAAGACAAAGCGTCCTGGTGGCAGGTGAGAAACACTAGCCAAAGACATTTTTCACAACCACGCGACCCAACGTTTTTTCTTATAAATGGTTATCTGCCAAACTTTTGAAGATATTTTTAATTAAGTAAAGGGCTGGAACTCATAAACCTTTTAAAATGTAGTTATTGTTCTGTTCAAGTGCAGAACCTGGGTTGTGTTATAGCTGCATTGAGCATAGATCGTGCAAAAGATTCAGTGGACTGTGAGGCATATCTCAATGTGACAATTATAATTTCTTTGAACTGAAAACACACAGTGAAAGGGTTAAAGATGAAAACATGGTCATCTCCCAGAACAGACAGACATCTTAAAACTAGAGATTAAGACCACGAACTCGTGTTTACAATGTAATGAGTTAATAAATCAAGTTAATAAAGAAGTTTCTTATTCAATCAGACTTCTCTTTGCAAGTTTAAGGCACGCCTGCACTGGCTTCCCTTTTCAGACTGGTAGAGACAGGAGTCCTTTTCAAATGAAACATGAGACACCCCCCAACACTGGCATCACAAAGCAGGTAAGGGGTCCTCATTGGCCACCTACCGGCGAGAGCCCAACGCAGACCTCCGATTGGCTGGAGCAGGCGCAGACATGAGTCCAGACGACCTTCAGCGTCCTCCGTCCTCACTTTGTCCCTCTGTTGTTCAGCACAACACTGAGAGCCTGGAGGGACACACACACACGCACACGCACACGCACACACACACACACAAACACACGCACACGCACACGCACACGCACACGCACACACACGCACACGCACACACACACAAAATAGGGGATGAGTTTTGCCGACTCATCATCCTCATCATCACCATCATCATCATCCTCATCATCACCATCATCATCATCCTCATCATCACCATCATCAGGCCGAATCCCGGTTAGAGAGGCAGAAGTGAGCAAAGGGAACTGAGATTTGCATCCGGATCTATACGTGAGGACTAACTTTATCCATGTGAGAGGACCCGTTTGCCTCTCAGACACACACACACACACACACACACACACACACACACACACACACACACACGCACTTGGCTGTCTGGATGCAAGTAGACGAGGACATAAACATTGAATCTTTATCCCATTCAGTGACCCAACAAAGCGCGCCCCACCATTATGTTGCTGTCCCAGCTGCGATGTTGGCGGTGAGATAGAGCGGCATGATGAGAGTGAGAGACGGAAGGAAGAGAGGAGGATTATTCACATCAATAATACATCACACACACAACTCAGTGGGCTCTTGAGTGCCAGGTGTCTGTGTGTGTGTGTGTGTGTGTGTGTGTGTGTGTGTAAATGCAAAGTCACCTTCCTGCTGCAACACTCTCCAGCCAGGTGGCTGTATAGTATTAACAGGATTTTAATTAATGTATAACCTTATCCACATCTGAATTGCTCTGCTCTCCATAAGCAGTTGACAACAAACACCAACAATACGGTGGTGTTTGTATGAATTATCAAATATTCATAGTTTGTACAAAGTAACCAGCAACCCATGCCAGCTGCTGCCTCTGCTCCTCACAGGCACAGTGGAAACAGGTATATATGTGTTGTTTTAACATGTTTATTTCTTTTGATTTCATTTTTAAATAATTGTTATGCTGCGTTCACACCAAACGCGTTGCGAATATTTCAGTAATCAGTCATTTTGAGTGTGTGTGAATTCACAGTGTTTATTTAGTTTAAGTGAAGTTAATTATGTATTCTCTGGGATATTCATCAGAGTCCAGTGGATTTATAACAATTTGACCACTTTTAAAGAAGAAATATGTTTTCCCCCCCATTTTCTGCAGATGTCACACTGGGTCAAAGCTCCGCCTCCTAGTACAGGCCTCTTGCATTAATATGCATGGAGACACACACATGAAAAGCCTAAAAAGCCTTTTAGTTTCAGTCAGATATCAATCTGCTTAATCAGTTTATAATAAGATTATGTAACAAAGTATGTCCATAGTGAGTCAAAGAGATGAAGAGGAAACAAAGGCAGCAGGGAACATGAATGGGGACTCTCCTTAAGACATTATTCGGCTGCTGGTACAGTTTAGATGAAAGCTACAGGGAATGTCTACGTCCATTTATGACCAGATTCAATGTACACATGGCAAAAGCATGACTTGGAAAAACAGTGCGTGAATATTTATCATCTACTGTAACAGATATCATACGATTGGATTATCTTTTTTTTTTCCTTCAATGGATTGAGGTTTTCCAAGTGGACTCTTCACAGTGGCTCTCCGGCTCTGGCTGCTGTCGCAACCGATGAAACCCAATCAGAACACGTCATACAGGATTCATTAAGTTAGGCCTGTTACGCAACACCGTGCCCAGCCAACGGGCAGAGGTGGAGAAAAGAGATAATGGCCGAGCGAGGGGGAGAAAGAAGCCATGAGATGAGGAGGAGGAAGAGGAAGCCAATGAGATGAGGAGCCAGGAAGAGGAAGCCAATGAGATGAGGAGGAGGAAGAGGAAGCCAATGAGATGAGGAGAAGGAAGAGGAAGCCAATGAGATGAAGAGGAGGAAGAGGAAGCCAATGAGATGAAGAGGAGGAAGAAGAAGCCAATGAGATGAAGAGGAGGAAGAGGAAGCCTGTGTCCCCGGACCTTGTGAAGGTGAGAATGTGGAGAAAGATGAGTAGATGAGGAAGGGTTATGAGATTGGCAGAGGATGGACAGCACCGTATATCTCTATCACTCACACACGCACACACACACACACACACACACACACACACACACACACACACACACGTTTCTCTTATGAAAGGCAGTGTGTCCGTGCATTCTATGGTGATATGACCGTGACTAATTTCTGTACATCTCAAGCCCCTGTACAGGACACGTGTAAAGAAAGGGCTAATGAGGCTCCGGACAGAGCCCACTGCAGTGGTAATGTAACTCACAGGGTGCACATAGGTTGGACAGGGTGGGGAAGGAAGGGGGAGTGTATATGTGTGTGTGTGTGTGTGACGGTGTGACTCAATCCGCTCAGGAGCTTCCTAGACAGCCCAGTCTCACAAAAAGTGTGACGTGTTTATGTATTTAGTTTAGTTTGCATACTTATCTTAAACCCAACAAGTATGTTTTTCCTAAAACCCAACGCTAAATAGTTTCCGTGCATGTTATTTTACACATTACATGGAATGCTGTGCCCATTTGGGGCATTTCTACGAGCTCACGCTGCAATATTTTGTACATTTACGTCCGACAAACTCAGTTTGTGTGCTCGTTCAAAGCCCCTCTGGTCCTCTCCCAACACTCGTGAGTGCATCATGTGTTCTTGTTGCGTCATGCCGAGCTCAACATTGTGCCGAGTCGGCGTACTGTGGGGACCTGTCATCGTGTACCTTGCTGACAGTTGGCTGTCACCAGTCATTGTTTACACTTTTGTGTAACAGTGTGTTCATGTGCACCGCCATGTGTGTTTTCCATTATAATCTAACCTGCATAAAAATATAGTGCATTATGTGATAATAGTGTGCATTATGTTAAGGAACAGTTTGCCAGAAAGAGGAGAACTCACTGTCATTGTCTGTAAGCAACACATGCTAAGCTATAGTTGTTGTCAGGGTGGCTCTGTATCCAAAATAACTGTATATTCATTGCCATAAAGAACGATTAAAAGTTGTTTGTTATCGGAAAGTCATATGAGCAATGCTTTGAAAGTTAAGTGGTTTCTGTGTTTTTGCAAAGAACTGTAATTTTTTAACTGACCTGTATTATTATGTATTAGTATCCAGGTCTAGATGGATGAAAACCTAATGATCTCTCTTGGATCATGACTGGATGACCTCTTAATTAGCTCGCATAATAAATTAAGTTGTGGCATCCAACCTAAGTTCCTTTATCATGAGAACTGTTAGCTAATTAAACTGGTACCGCAAGCTCCTTTCCATTCCCGTACACAATGTCCTCAACTCCATAAGCGGAGAAGCTTTCATTTGAGCTGAATAATACATATTGGGCTGGATGAAGCGCTGCATCTCTTCAGGACAAAGTGTCTCTATCCGACTTGGTGGTGAAGATGATGACGATAATGATGATGATGATGACTCATTCTCTCACCTGTGCATGTTGCAGTCAGCAGCTTCTATTAGAACATATTGAGAGTACTCTAGGTGCTATACATACTCACAAATGTGCAAGAACAAGTGGAGGGGAAAAGTATAATTGGGAAAATTACATTTTCTGTCATGAAAGCTCTCGACATTAGATCATTAAAACCAAAGAAAAAGCTTTGAAGCCTTTGTTGAAGACCCCGTTTGTTTGTTAGCGGTTGCCAGGTTCGTCCCTGTAGTCCACAGCGAGCCACGTGGGACTCTGTTTCAAATCAAACACAAAGGGCAGTAAGGTAGAGATAAAAGCCCCGTCTACTGTATGTGATGCTCTCTCTGTGGTTGGAAAGGCTTCTTGTGTTTTAGAAAACAATACAACACACACGGACCAGGAACAGGACATCAGCGTTCATACTTTTCTAGTCTCTGATAATGTCACATTGTTAACGATCAATTGTGATGCGTTCAGGCTCTGTCAAGTGAAAATGAGTATCGGCCGAAGGTCGATTATAACGTTATCATGATGTGTAATCTCGTAAAATGTGGTGTTCTGAGACACTTCAATAAGTCCAGTTGTTTGAAGGAGATGTTTTCACGACAACATACATAGATATTTGAGAAGTAAGACCTGTTTACACTACCTTATAACATATAACTACTAATGGAAAGATTTGTTTCAATCCACAAAAGTATTACCTTTTATATCCTAATCATTTGAATTGTGTTTATATGACGATCTATGGTCTACACTGACTTCAGAGCGGTTGACCAGCTGCTATAATGAAAACAAAGGCATTTGTATCTCAAGCCAATACGGACCATCAAGGATCGACAATTAGAATCGGCGTCAAAAAAAGGCACCAGGCATCTCTAAAAGTTAAATGTACTCTTTTTTTTGGGTACTGATCCGTGATGTGACACGCCCGCCTCTGACACGCACGCTTGCACAACAAGCCCTGGCGCCGGCGTCCGGTAAGAACTCACGCACATAGACACCCTCACGCTAGGCCACTCTGCTTTTGAGCGCTTCCCGATGGTGTATGCAGCCTTCACCACAACTCCTCTGCCTGTTGTGAAAGCCACCGGAGTGGCTCCTCCACTATCCAAACCGCGACAGCCGACTGGAGAGCCAACACAGTCAGTGGCTCCTCTTCCCTTCAAGCTGTTGCTTCGTGGACGTGCATGTAGTTCAGGAAGAGAGAAAAGCATATTCATCATGTGCTCATCAAACCGCAGGAGGGGAACAACATTCGGTGAAGAGCAGTGACTTTGTGTTTTCCCAGATCGGGTCAATCCTGCAGAGTCACCCTGCTGCTGCAGCAGATGCAGACGAGCTTAGCTAAGATCCTGCAGAGCACAGCACTAAAACTACAGCTGCAGAGGCTGACGGAGAAAAGGGGGAGGAGGACACTGGAGCTTCCGTTACTAACAAGGGTTTTTTAGTCTAGATTTTCTTGTTAAATTGTTTGACATTAAGCCCAGCAAAAGGATTAATTTTTTTACAGTTTTCCCACACGTGGTCTCGCTGGATTTGAACAACATTTAGCCCCCATTTGGCTGTAAGATCTGAGAAAAATGCGTTTCTTAGGTGCTTCTTAAAAATCAGGTCAAATGCTCAAAATATCATCCTTGTCAGATTCATTAGTGGGCCAAGCGGCAGCAATTAAAACCAAGCCAGTGATCATGCTAATATAATAGTCTGAACTATTTTTCTCAGAGGCAAGACGAGAAAAGAGCATCGAGGAAAGCAGGAAATCAATATTTCACAATCACGTCATTAGGTAGGTCGTGGACTGTGGAGCCAAAACAACGAGCTCACGGACACTAAAGTCACACGAGTGACCCGTTAACATTAACATTAAAGTATTGAATGTGGCAGAGATTTGTGTTTAAATGGGAGGAAAGCTTAAAGCTGTTGTAACCTATATGTTTACACATTATTTTCCACGGCACGTTCAAAGTCACGAGCACGTGGGAAAACAGAGTTAGTAGATAGTAGAATGCAGCATAGAGGCCACGGTCACTTATTTAATTTCTCTTTTTAAACTCGGTGCCAACTAATTTGGAAAGATGTCCGAACGCCGCTCGGGCAGAGACGGACAGAAACTGAGGCTGAGATGACAAAGAGTTGGTCATAGTGGTCATAGAATGGCGCCATTAATGTCTTCATGTCTTCATCCCTGCTGGTCGGAGCTGGAGCCAATGAATACCTGTGACCACTGCAGGGTCATTGGTCCGGGGGATTGAATGTCGATTGTAATGTTTCCCACTAAAGACAACAGCAAAATGATAGTTTTTTTTCCTTTTATGTCCAGTGAGAAAGGGCTTTAGAGACAGACAACTATCACACCTGTGGTGATTACGGTGAGCGTTCACCAGATGTCTGTGGAGTCTGCGGTAGACCGGAGCACCTGGAGGAAACTATGGAAACGCCACACAGGAAGGCAAATCCACTTGCATGGAAATGTCGTTTCCTCCCCTGTAGCACGAACATCCGGGGAGTTTAATGGCGTGATTAGCATTACAATCAACAGTTCAGTGGAGACGGATCACGACACACGCGTCGACGCAAAAGAAAACAAACAACAACAACAACAAGCAGGAGAATGTGGAGCTTTTGCACAATAAAAGACCTGAAATAAACTCCTGCGTCTCGCCCTGTGAGCCCACTACTGTGGAGTTACATTAACATCATCGTCATGTCACCATGGCGACGGAGGAGCCAGCTGCTTGTAAGATGGCCACGCTGCAAAGGTCAAAAGTGACCCGGGACAGTACACACCAGCGGAGCCTCGTCCCTCCACGGCCGAGGGACGTCGCATTTCTGCCCCTCCACACCTTTGCATCTCTGACACTGAGCAGAGAGCATGTGGGCTTATACATAAACACTGGTTCATATTATAGCATGGTGGATTTCTGAACAGGCCTCAGGGGAAAGGGGGCCAAAGAGATCAAAACAACAACAAAAAAAGAGATGCAAAATGATGACAAATATAGGACAAAGGACCACAAAGCACCTCTTTTTTTCTGGGTGTCTTGAATGGGGCGAGGAGCCTTTTTGAACCCTTTGGGCTGGCTGCTTCAATTGTGGTGCACTTCGCCGTATCCCAATGCTTAATTCAGACAATATTTGAGCTTTTCTTTTTGCTGTATAGGAGGATAAGATTACGAGAACAGTCAGTCAGTAACTTGTGTTTTTGTGCCAAGGTTACTCAGGAGGATCTGACGAAACAACCTCCATCCCTTCATTTCGGTGTGTGCATTAAGGAACAACATGCTAGTAAAGTCAATGACGGCGGAGCTAACCCCAATGCAGCCTCTTGGAAACTGCAACATTTTGATATTTCAGTAATTCAGTGGTAACATTTCAAAACCATGCACAACAAAAAAGCGCTGTTCCTCTGTATCCGCCAGGTGGGACCTGCGTTCTTATCAACACAAGAAATGCTGCAAGGTCAAACTGCAGCGCGGGGCAACTCGTCACGACTTCTCCGCCTGCAAACATGGATGTCACTTCTGACTCTGGCTTTAAGACACAGTGAGCCGTTTCTCTGGGGAGAGAGAGAGAGATAAGGGAGGGGGGGGGGCAAGCAGAGTCGGGCAACGTTTCTATCCAACCAGAAAAAAAATACCATTATACAGCTGTCATGTTACCGCATCGATCTGTCGCCACCCCCACCCCCAAAAAAAGAAAAGAAAAGAAAAGGCCGGCCGTGCGGCTCCAACATGGGCGCACCACAGGGGGACACAAGACGCGTAAACATCTGGCGGAGCGCACTGCGCAGCATCCCTCCATCAGCGGCACCAACACAAACAGACGGCGGAGAGCAAGCTCGAGCCCTCGCGGGATATAGTCTCGGCTCAAGTTTCCTCCTCATATTTGCATATGTGCACCATTAGTGTCATATTGACATCATATTTCCTTGACGGGGATCGCTCCAGTGCCGCGGCCCGCTCCGGCCTCGCTTACCTGCGACCCCTTTTCCCGGAACGCCGTTCGTCCTGCCGCGGATCCATCGGGGTGCATCGTGTCCCTGCAGGTTCTTCGCCGAGAGCTCCGCTGGATGGAGCGGTGTGCCTGGCTCACACACCCGGGGGGACAAGGGGAGAAGGGGAGGAGAAGAGGAGAGGTAGGTGGGCTGGGCCAGGGGAGGGGGACGCAAGAGTGGCTGCTGCCGCGTGAGGAGGGCACACGGGTGCGTGGATGGAGGCATCTGCGTCACGTTACGTCGGATTCTGTTAAAGGAAAACACACCGCGGTGAAGTTGGTTCTATGTTGTTGTTGTTGTTGTTGTTGTTGTTGTTTTTAACACTTCATGCTTGCACACAATTGATTTTTTTTTCCATGCACACAGCTTCATATCGGATTTGAATACGGACCATTCTGATCTGTTTAGGAGGACCTTCTATTTCAAATGAACAGAATGGTGTCAATGCAAAACCAATATTATAAATGTTATATATGTAATATATGACTACAGTCACTATTGTTACGTTCTTCTTGCCCAAAAGAAGAAGTTGAATCCATATGCAGGTTGTCAAAATCATTGAATAAGTCTTATTTTTTTTAAAAGGTTGGAGGCAGTCATATATACATAAGGAAACTTTTCTGGAAAAATAAACAAGGGATACATTATGTAAGAACTTGAGGACAAACCAAAAACAAGCACCGAGAAATACAAAATAGGGCTTTAGGAGACTGGATTCAGGTGATGGGGGGCTTCTTCTTCGTCCCTTTGTGCTACTGGTGGGCTCCACTCTCTACTGCCACCCTCTGCTCGGGCATGACTACTTCTGTTTGGGGAATCCAAGATGGTACTGGATATACCGTTAATGATTGACAGTTGTGGCCATCAACCATTTTGGATTCACATCGATGCTACTTCCTAAGAATGAATGGCATAATATGTCTGTGCTGGTTTATTACCCTGTCCTATTTGGGTTGTTTGACACAAAGTAAAGTGTCCCTTTTCTGTACAAGTAATAACAAAAACAAAACAACAAAGACCTCATCAGTTGCTTGACCATCGCTTTCCGAGGGATAGTCTAGGTCTAGGAAAACAAACATGCTGTGACCTGAAGATGTCCAGGTCCACATTAAGGGGCTATGTTCCATGGTGGCCTTTATCATAAGTGTGGTCTAGGTGGTTTGTATACAGGTTATGAAGACCACACCGCCGGAAAGAGCGGGATCCACCATTGCACAACGCAAAGTGGTCTAAGTGGAGACGGGCTAGATCTCCTGTCCGACTTTGTGGTTTCTTTCCAAATCCATGTGGGCATGAATGTATGCATGTAATACAAACTCGAGTCATTGCTTTAAAAAGGTCCTGTGTTTGGTGCATTTGGCAGTTACTGTGTCACTGTGTGACGTCACACTCATGCCAGGACGTCTTCTTTTTCTTCTCGATGCTGCTCTCTAGAGGAAATATCACGCAATTCATATCTGCCAGTACGCAAGTGTGGTGAAATATGTGGAAAATGTGTAGAAATGACAAGCTCTATACAAATATTAATTTGAAGCAGAAACGGTGAGTGAGAAACACTGACTGCATTATCAAAGCTACTCTCCACCTCATTCTTCAAAGTCGTTAAGTGCAGTACTAACCTTCAACCAGCAGAGGTCACTAAATCATTACTTTCTGCATCGTGTCCACTTGACTCTAACATGTTTTTTTGGTGTCAAAGCAGAACTCATAGATCATTCATTAAAAAAAAGTCCAGAGGCAATCAGTGAAACGATTTAAAGACCAATAGCACTTCTTCCTATTCTTTTTTCAAATATATGGAGAGAGTTGAATCATTTAACATCTGCTTTGCATACCACATAATCAGAGATGAGCACTCTGAACACAGATGCACCACAAGGTACCACTTTTATTTCCTTTGTTGTTTTATCAACACGCTAGACTCCTGACACACTGAAGCCTTTGACGATCACATTTCCAGTTGTTTTAAATGTCTGGAAAAGATGATTGATGGCTCCTTAACTTAACATTTCCACGATTGTTTCTATTTCAGAAGAAAATTATTTCAATGTTGATTGTCACACTCTGGCGTTTCGGGATCGGCTGTGGTCGTGTGGCGTCAAATCAAGATTTCAGGAATAAACTGAAATAGCAGAAAACAGTAAATATAGTTACTCTATATGCAGATGTTTCAGATGCAACCAAGAGAGAAATATGAATTACACATAAAGAGTCAAGCTTTATAAATCCTTTCCCACCCTCCTCTGCCCTTTAAGCTCCGCCCTCAAGGAGGCGCTTTAGAGAAGTGAGAGCCACTACATATATAATAATAATAATACATTTATTTATATCACACCTTTAAAAACAGGGTTTACAAAGTGCTCTACATAGAAGCAAGGTAAAAACACAACATCAATACAAGTAAACATTTCAGAAAATACATGAAGCAAAAGAGACATATAGGCAATGAACACAATAGAGGAATAGACAATTACAAATAGAAAATAAAGCAGAACAGACAAACTAAAATAGGGGAACCAAAGAACTGCATAAAAGGACGACATCTTGGAGGTAATAAAAGGTGTACCAGTCCGGTTTTGGGGAGTGGAGTCAGCAGGAAATATAGAGGGTGGTGGGGGAGCTGTAACAGTTCCTGATTTCGTTGCCACCATCTCGCTCTTGGAGACTGTTGTTGTGATGACGAGCTGCAGCGATGCGCTCGCCCGACCAGAGGGAGGGGATGGAAAGCGTGGAGCGATCAGGCCAGGAGCAAACAAACCCTCCGCGGGAGGCTCTGTGGATGCAACGGGGCCGACGAAGGAGTCCGAGCGCCCCGATGGCCGAGACGAACGGAGGAGCAGAGAAGCTGTTGAGCCCAAGGAGCTGCGAGGTGGAACACTGTAGAACCATGACAGCCGGGGAGGACGCAATCGCCAACCACGGACCGGACCACCGGAGCACCAGGACCGCTGAGAGGCGACCAGCCTCAGAGCAACAGCATGGAGCAGGGAGTCGGCCGGCTCGCCCGCAGCCGCCGGCCAGCAAGAGACCGTCGGCTAGCCAGCAAGAGACCGTCGGCCAGCCAGCAAGAGACCGTCGGCCAGCCAGCAAGAGACCGTCGGCCAGCCAGCAAGAGACTGTCGGCTAGCCAGCCAACGCCAGTTGACCAGATCGCAGTGGTGAAGAGCAGGAGCCAACGACAATCACAAAATAAAAACTAATCCATGATTTGCAGAATAATTAAGTCAGAAGAATGGCTACACTGTTAAATACAATTTTAAATGATTTAAATGAATGTTAAATTGTAAAAAAGGTAGAAAAAAAACAAATAAAAACAGTCCTAGACGGAGCGGCGTTAAGTTTCGCCAGCGTCCCCGTTGCCAGGACTACTATCTATCATGAAGACAGTAAGTATTTATTTCCAATGTTGTGCCAAATGAAATGTAGCCAAAGACGTCATTTTCTTAACTAACTAACATTTCTTTTGTAGTTGTTCATACATCAGGAATTCAAAGTGGCAGCATAGAAGCAGAGGGAATACTTTATGAACTTTCATTTATAAATTATATTTTGTGGAATTATGGACCCTGTCAGGACTCAGCCAGCCGGACTCCCTCCTCAGCCCGTTCACACAGTGACACCCGGTACCTCAGAGCGCTGCCAGGGAGCTACGGGCTTGGAGGCGGGGACAAGCGAGGTGCGCTCCAACTCACACCTGAAGCCACACAGCTCGTCCCACAGCTGCAGCTCGTTGTATTGGGGGGGATAAAGATCAGGACTGTCTGTGCTGACGTTGCGAGTTCGTGCCATGATGTCCGTGGACTTTCCTCCTCGTGTCTTCACTGAACTTTCCCTCGTGTCTTTGCTGACTTTTTGTGTGGAGTATTTTCTTGGATTTTTTTGTGTAGATTATTTTCTGTTCGACCTTCCAGTGGATTACCTTTTCTCCCTTCCCCTGGAGAAGAAGAGTTTTTGGTTTTGTTGGGTTTGATGTTCGATCACCCATGGACTAAGGGGACACTTTGAGTTTTTTGTGTTTCTTTTCCCAGCGACTTGTTGTGCTCAATAAACTACGCCGTGTGTTCGGCTAAGACTAAACCTTCCTGTTGTCGTGCGCTTGGGGTCAGAGACAAACCATAACAGACCTACTCAATTCAGCGACAACAAGATAAAGAATAAAAGATATACGCAGGACATGAGAAATGATGTTCGGAGAATGAATTATAGTGAACCACTCAGCCCGTATTGGAAAGAGCCTTTTGTCAACTGAAGCAAAACATATGATTCTTATAAAAATAAACAAATGGGATTCCAAATGTATGAAGACTGGAGAATGGCTTTCTGACACAGTCCATTTCTTTTTTAAAGCACGCTTTTATATCTTCTCCTGCTGAGGAATATGACTTTTATGATTCTGCTTTCACACTTCTCAATCATTGACGCAGTTTTACAAAATACATTCCCATGAGTATTCATCATCTGTCTGGGAAGTCACTAGGAGGTGACTTTTCTAATAAGCATCTATTTAAAACCTCACATAATCCAACTCCTGCATTGAAAATATCACAATTTACAATAATATATTCATTAAGTGAGGCCGACGTCTTTTCATGTTCAATAAAGACCATCAGGTGGTACTTTTTCCTCCTACTCACTATACTGCACTTTGACCCCCACTGCTGCGCGGATCATTGGGGAGCAGCCCGAGGAGAACAGACTCTTGTATCAAATAAACACTCAAGCGTTCATGCAATAAATATTCCCGTTATTTTATTTAATGAAGATCTCATGTAGCACAGAATGCAGAGAGAATAATGGACACGAGGCACCGAACAAATACATGGAAACGCAATCATTTCAACATCTGCTGCCATTTTCGCCGGAAATTTGAAACATGGTCATTGAAAATACCCCAAAAAGTAGAAAAATACGTAAGACTCCTTATTGGTGATGTACTAGTTATATTTATGTTTAAGTTTCGCCAGTGGAGTGATGATTCTTTTGGCCCAAATCTATACTGTTCGTACACAAAAATACCAACACTTCCTGTTTTCTTCAAACAGGAAATGATACATGTCCAAGAAACGTTGTTAAGTTAATTTAATCAGTGTGTCTCCGGTTTTATTTTGAAAGTTAACTTTCTTCTCGTTTCAGGCAACTTGCTCCTCCCCCTGTGTGTTTCCCCACTGCTCTGATTGGCTGCCTCACCCCTGATTGTTTCCACCTGTGCCCTTACCCTGTGTGTATATGGTCTGCGTCTCCCTTTGTCCTGGGTCAGGGCCCTATTTCTCGTACGTGGCTCAACAAAGTCCAGCAAATGTCCTATTAGCGAGATAAAATTAACAAGATGATTGACATCAGGCTATCCCGGTTTCTCAAAGGCTGATCCTCACTCAAACCATCTCGTTAATTTGAGCCAGACGTCAGTTCACAGGATAGTTGTTCGTGCCCGTCCGACTTCAAAAGGGGGAAGCGTCGATCACAGAAACCATGATTTACTAACAGCACAAAGTCAAATAAACTCAAAGGAAGAGACTCTTTTTTCTCCGCTGACGAGCAGGAGATGATCATGAACGTATATGAGGAATTCCAGACCATAATCATGGCAAAATCTAATCAATTCATTCACTTCACTCGCGCTTGAGAGGGGGCGTGGCTTATCTCTATGGAAACATTTATAACTTCCGCCATTCACCATGGATTAAAAAATAACCACGATTTCTGCTTTATACTTGTTGTGGAAATCCCACAAACGTCGGAACATCTTATGCCCTCGTGTTTGGGTTCATAACATTAATATCATATATATATATTTATACATAACATCACCCGTAGGCTCACACAGCTCGGTGACTTTCACCGACTATATGTCTCAGAGCTGCCAACTTTTCAAAAAACCTTTGAGTGAGATTTTGTCGAGGATGACCAAAATGTTGCCACGCACGCAGCCACACACGTTGGTGGCTCAAATATCAGGAAATTGGAATTAATTTGGCGTTGTGCCCATGTTGTGCCCTGTATTCTGGTGGTTTGTGGGGCCCATAGTCGTTGATAGGGGCGGCCTACTGGAGATGGACAACATTGGTTACATTCTGTTAAACAAAGACATCGTGGTTCGCCTCCAGGAAATGTTGCTTTAAGTAGATGTTATTTCATGCATTCTAGTGGATTTTTGGGTGGTATGCTAAAGATGTGCAATACCTGAACTTATTCTGATTCATGTCCATCTGCTCATGACTTGCAGGGCCTTCTAGACTTGAGCTGAACATTCAACCAGAAAACTATTGTTGTGCCTCAATGACCATAATATAGCCTAATTAATAGACCTGTGTTTAAGATTTGACCAAGGTAGGTTGATTGACATTTTGATTACAATGACATTCAACTAATTCTTAACTGAAACCTAACATGTATTGTTAATACTTGTATTCTTAAGAGCAAAAAAGCAAAAAATGACAAAAGATTAATTAGGGAGAAATATTTTTCATTATGAAACAAAAAAGTGCAACAAATAAAGTGCTTAAACAGTAGCCTTTTTAACCACAACAATAGTTCAACACATCAGAATTTTTTTACGATTTGTGGGCAAGGTTGTACTGGCCTGTGGCCTTCTTGGAGGCCTTGAGGGGGGCTCCCATCTGAAGCAAGGCTCCAGGTCGGCCATCTTTATGGCCATGATGGAGGACAGGGTGCCATCCAATGCCAGGCTATTTCTGATCTTTGTTTTATTTAGTCCCACAACTGAAAACACCCTCTCAGCATCTGCATTTGAATGGGGCAACACAGCTTGGCGACAACAGCAAGCCTCTGAAATTCTTTGACTCCTGTCACCTATTGAAAATGAACCAAGAACAAAATGGAAAAAACATACCATATTTTGTTTTCATTAATAGTGTAAGTATACTGTAACACACTTCAGATACAACATGCATAGTTTGCATCATGTATGACACAATATATGCATGCATCAATAAAAGCAACAGATGTAGTCAAGCCACACCTGCCAACAAAAAATGTATACCTTATGTTTCCTTGTTGACATTCCACCCCAGAAGCTGTCCATATCTGTCCATATCTCTCTCTCTCTGTCCTGTCTGTTGCTCCTCTGTCTGTTGCCCTGTTGTTTCTATAAATTGTTCTGGCTGTTCTGACAGTGGCTGGTTCTTTAAATAATATAATAAATGTTGCTTTTGTCCTCGGCCTGGCAAAGGTCTTTTACGAGACATCTTTGCTACCTTAAAGAATTTAAATGTTTTTTAATAACTACTCTTATTTACAAAAACATGCCTAATTCTATTGCACAAATTTCCTGTCTTTATGTTAAATTCTTTGGAACCTGTTCAAAGTGCTGTTTGGAAAATGATTGAGAGGGTCCTTTTCTTTGGCCTGTAAATAAAAAGATAAATGCTATGTGAGCAGCCTTAATAAACAATGCTATGATGTTTTGAGCATGCAGTATACAAGAGGTTAACAAGGTGCTCTCCTGCTGCTTTATGACAGCTGAGTTTACATTCAACACACAAAACACAACAAATCATTTCTTTCAAGATTTAAAGTTTAAGAGAGTTAACATACCTTTAGTCTCTAAGTTTAAGAGAGTTAACATACCTTAGTCTCTAAGTTTAAGAGAGTTAACATACCTTAGTCTCTAAGTTTAAGAGAGTTAACATACCTTAATCTCTAAATTTAAGAGAGTTAACATTCCTTAGTCTCTAAATTTAAGAGAGTTAACATACCTTAGTCTCTAAATTTAAGATAGTTAACATACCTTAATCTCTAAATTTAAGAGAGTTAACATTCCTTAGTCTCTAAATTTAAGAGAGTTAACATACCTTAGTCTCTAAATTTAAGATAGTTAACATACCTTAATCTCTAAATTTAAGAGAGTTAACATACCTTAGTCTCTAAGTTTAAGAGAGTTAACATACCTTAGTCTCTAAGTTTAAGAGAGTTAACATACCTTAGTCTCTGCTCCTCCAGAGTGTCTCTTTGAAAATCTTCTTCTGTTGCCAATTTCGGGACTCTTTGGGATAAATAGGATGTCTATGCAGCGAATAGGGTTACAGATGTGCTCCTTAGCGCCAACTATCGTCGGGGACTTTGAAAAGGAACCCGTCTCGGGGACAGACCTCCCACTCTGCCCAAAATCAGAATTTTTTTTGCCGTGAGAAATTGGTTGTGTGGCGTGAGTGCGTGTGAAAACATGCAAATGCATGTGTCACATGGCGAAACCGTGAGAGTTGGCAGCTCCTCTTTATTGGCATCCATTCGTCTGTGCATTGACTTTCATCAATCTACTCGCAACGCAGCATCAGTGTTGGGAAAATGTATCGGCTCATTTTAAGTGCCTCATTCTTTAAATGTGCCTGCTGGCAGTCGGCGTAATGGCATGCATCATCCAATGAGATCTAACATAACTATCTCAACTCTTTCAGAACAAGTAGATAATATATATGTGTATATTCATGTATGTGGAGATGACCATATAGAACTTGTATTGCATTTACTCGGACATGGCCAGGGAACGTAATGAACACATCCAAGAGTTCCACCAAAACCACGGCATACAGCGGCTTTCCCGATGTTCTGCATCGCCGACACTGTAGAACAATGTACTACAATGTACCACAATGTACAACAATGTACCACAATGTACCACACTGCACAACAATTTACCACACTGTACAACAATGTACCACAATGTACAACAATGTACCACAATGTACAACAAGGTACCACAATGTACCACAATGTACCACACTGCACAACAATTTACCACACTGTACAACAATGTACCACAATGGACAACAATGTACCACAATGTACAACAAGGTACCACAATGTACCACAATGTACCACACTGCACAACAATGTACCACACTGTACCACAATGTACCACACTGCACAACAATGTACCACAATGTACAACAATGTACCACACTGCACAACAATGTACCACACTGTACCACAATGTACCACACTGCACAACAATGTACCACAATGTACAACAATGTACCACAATGGACAACAATGTACCACAATGTACAACAAGGTACCACACTGTACCACAATGTACAACAATGTACAACGATGTACCACACTGTACAACAATGTACCACAATGTACCACAATGTACAACAATGTACCACAATGTACCAAAATGTACCACAATGTACAACAATGTACCACACTGTACCACAATGTACCACAATGTACAACATTGTACCACAATGTACCACACTGTACCACAATGTACCACACTGTACAACAATGTACCACAAGGCTCTGCATACAGTCTGTGAGACAGTCAATGCTGCGGCGTGTGGTGTTCAATGTAGGCTCCAGAAGGTCTGTAATAAATGATTCCTTGAGGGCAGAATGGATAGCGCTCGTATAGGAAGTCATCATCACGTCATAAGAACTCTCTCCCTATAAAACGTTAATCTAACTAATATCGCTCCTTCATCAATGAGGAAGGGAGCTGCCACTTTCTTCAGGGGGCGTGGCCAGATTATCCAGCTAGACTGAATGAGCCTGCACTGGAGCAGGTTCAAACTTTTGGATGTGTTATGGTGATTTTTCCAAACTTGCTTCGAGGAACCGAAAACCCTGACTTGTGTAATCTCATCCGCAAAATTATCCCGCTAAACACGTTAGCCACGTACGAGAAATAGGGCCCAGTTCTCTTGTACTTTGTGCCAGAGAACCGGTGTAACCCATGACATTTGTCATTTGTCAGGTCTTGTTATTTTGCTACTTTGTTCATATTTGTTTTCTGTTTGTTTTTCCAGTTTAATAAACTGTGACAGCCACCCAACACTGAGGCTGCAGCAACGATCTGGCCATAAGTGGATGGAAAATCAGTGTGCTGTTGCAGATGAGTCGATGGAGGGCAGCTGGTGGAAGGGACAGCTGAGCTGAGTAGTAATCAGGAGGGAGCCGAGAGGAGACCAGATAGGAGCCACGCCCACAAAACACGCACGGGAGGATACCATTTGTTTTCCCAATCAACACTTGAAATGATGACAAGGTAGTACAACGCGTAGAGCACACTTTGGTGTTTCATTTCACACATCTCAAGGCTCTTCATTGCATGCCTGCTTCCCTCACTCGCAAGGAAACCATGCGAGGAGAGAGGAAGTGAGGAAATATGTTTTCAGAGAAATGAAAGTGTCACGTGAAGCGACGTCTTTTTCACAGCTGGATCAGTCGGCTTCAACAGCTGGAGAGACATTTTGATCACTGAACTTATAATAAAGACACAGTTATCATCACTGTACTTATACTAATAAAGAGAGTTATCAGTCAGAGTAGAGACACTTTCTCTCTGTAGCCTGTTTCCTGTTTAACAAACATTGTGTATTTATACTGTGTTCTGTTTCCTCTTTATATGCACATAATGGATTTCTACCGGTGGAATGCGTAATTTATGAATGAATTGCTGAATGTGACATCATTATTAAATAACCCAGAATATGATCATGGTTTCTCTTGAACACTGACATTAATTTATTAGGACCAATGTTTCAGGTTAAACTTCTCAGGAACGATGAGCCTCACGTGACTGAATGGAAATGATGTAAAAAGTGTTTCCTCTCTCCAGATCTCTCTGATTTTAATTGTACCCATAACAAAAGTTAATGAGGGAAACAAAAGATCAAGAAAAGACTCTTTTTATAAATGAGTTATATTGTTTGTGGTCCTTTTGTTATTCAGACCTACAATGAACATCAATTTAACCAGATGATGAATCGGTAAACAAATCTAATCTATAACTTTAACTTTAAGTTGAATCTGTGATCCGTCTTCACTCTGGTGTGAAACTCCAGCGATCAGTTACGATCTACAATTATTTTCACTGCCTGTGAATTATCACAGTTTAACATCTCGGTGAATACACGTGGGGTCAAAAATGTGCAAAAATATTCCTCACGCATGCGGGGCCATTCCTTGTAACTGTATCTAATCAAATAAAGCAATTTTGGAAAGTCACGGCAAGTTACAAATTGATTACCTCATTTTGTTTTACATAATCTTTCTGGAGTTGTTTCTCCACCCACCAATTTATCTTTATGTTTTCCCCGCTGTCAGAGCTCCTCCATTTCCTTTGAATATTACACTGTGGGAGAAAGACAATACCTCAACAGCCCACTCAAGTAAAACAGTCATTTAGTTATGCATGCTATCTGCTTTGAGTATACTTCATGTTCCCACTGTGAACACACAGGTCCTAAAAACCTGCTTGGAATTCGTATGCAGGGTTTTGGACAAGCCGTGAGCAGCGGACAAGTAAGCTGTCATTCTTTTTGGCAATGGAGGTGCAAAGTTCTATGATATATATCCAATATTCCCATGGAAATTGCAGACAATTAATTATGTGGCCTATCAGTTCAACTCCATCCGTATGAATGCTACTAAAGATGATACAATTGTCCATTTAGTAGTCATTTGAGTGAACAAGATAATCTGCAGGTCATTTGAGAGGAACATCTTTGTGAAACATTAACAAAATTATACCCCAAATATCATGTTTTATCAAATCACAATAAGAGGGGACAGATGAGACAACACTTGCGCAACTTTTTTTTTTTTTTAAATGTACATACTGGCACATGTTCAGGGATGCTGCCACGTGGAGAACGACATCAATCTCATCAGGCAGTGATGATGTCACTCATCAACAGTGACGTCATCAGCAAATATGTTGATGACGTGGTGATTCAATTCAATTCAATTCAGTTTATTTTGTATAGACCAATATCACAAATTACAAATTTGCCTCAGAGGGCTTTACAATCTGTACACATACGACATCCCTGACCTTTGACCTCACATCGAATCAGGAAAAACTCCCCAAAAAACTCCCCAGCATCAGACACCTCCAGGTCCAATGGACCCTATGAGACGTGAAGTCACAACGACTCCGGGGAGGAAGCAGAGTTAATAAGGTGCAATGGAGAGATGTAAATTCATCCATAAGGAGAGAGAGAAGAGGAGATAGGTGCTCAGTGTATCCTAAAACATCCCCCAGCAGCCTATAAGCCTATAGCAGCATATCAAGGGGCTCGACCAGGGCAAACCTGATTCAGCCCTAACTATAAGCACTATTAAACAGGAAAGTCTTAAGTCTATTCTTAAATGAGGTGACTGTGTCTGCCTCCCGGACTGAAAGTGGAAGCTGGTTCCATAAAAGAGGAGCTTGATAACTGAAGGCTCTGGCTCCCATCCTACTTTTTAGGACTCTAGGAACCACAAGTAGCCCCGCATTTAGTGAGCGCAGCTCTCTAGTGGGGCAATATGGTACAACAAGCTCCTTAAGATATGATGGTGCATCACCAATCAAGGCTTTGTGATCACAAAGACATTAAAATCATCCTCCGACCAGAAAGCCAGGATGAATGGAGAGGCAACGGCTCCATCCGGAGTCAAAAGACGCCGCCTTTAGGTTCAGGTGAAATACAGCATCGCCTCAGCAAGGCGGAAAGAGGCAAAGTGGAGGCGTCAGGAGAGACTGGAGAGAGGCCTCAACGCCAAGAATACTACATATATGTGGCAGGTGATCCAGAATGTCAGAGGCTACAGAAGCTGGAGAGCCCCATCCTGTGTGAGGCCATGTTGCCAGAGGAGCTGAACACCCTTTATGCTCACTTTTGTCTCCTCAACAAAGTCAGCTGGCAAGTCTTACCCGACTCCAACAGGACCCGTCAGCATCCAGGACCGGTAAGAACCAACTGGCTAACCGATGTCATCACTGACATTTTCAACATGTCGCTGTCACAGGGGAGGGTTCCCACCTGCTTCAAGACACCCACCATCGTCCCTGTACCTAAAACATCTAAATGACTTCCGCCGGGTTGATGAAGTGCTTTAAGAAGCTGCTTTCCAGCACATCAAAAACCACATCCCGACCAGCCTGGACCCTCAAAAGGGCCGACAGTTCCACAGAGAAAGGCAGACACCGGGCAGTTGGGATTGGCAGCCAGACCTCCTCTACTCGCAGCTTCTTTCCTCAGGCTGTGAGACTCATTCTTCCTCCAACATACAAGATAGTGTTTTTATGGGGGGGGAATACAAACCGCATCTCGTTACACAACCCTTGCGTACAATGATATTTATTGGATCTCGTAACCTTGTATTTGATTGCCATATTTTGTTATTTGCTTAAATGAGTAGAGGGTTTGTTGTCATGGTGGTGTGGGGCTGGACCCAAAAGCAAGGACACGGAGCAGGAGTAATACACAGCTTCAAGATGGGCATTGATAAGCCTGGACCTGTACTTGCATTTATTAAAGTTAACAGTCGAGAAAAAAGTTTCTCACACAGAAATGTGCTTGCGAAATGGCCCAATTCCCGACTGAACACTCTGGGATGTCATGTCTGCTTCTCCCTGTGACTCACTTCAGCAAAATGCTCATCCAACTCCTGCAGTAGGTTTTCACCAGCAGGGGCCTATTCATCACCACTTCCGAAACATCCATTACGTCAGTTTCTATGAATCTTTCCACTTCTGCTCTCAGCTCAGAAAATCTCTCCTGCTGAGCCATATCATCTCCGTAAAGTACATTACCATATAATGACTTCCTTTATCCAGAAAAGGGCCTGATCTTTAAAACACCCTGGGTTTACATTATTCCTGTAGTCATCGGTTGAGTTACTTTACTCTTCTATATTTCTAACTGTTAGTGTTTTTGCAGTGATGCAATTATTGAACAAACTAGTTTCTGACATACAGCGATAGAAATTGACATACGCACACTTATGAATATATCTAATAGTGAATTTGGAGTTGTATCAACAATCTTTTCATTAAATTGTGAAGGAGTTTAGAAAGTCTGTTTAAATATCAGCGCTCTAAATGAATCGCTGATAACGCCGTTTAATAATGATGTCGCCACAATGATGTTCATCACAGCGATGACAGCTGTTCTTCAACTCTTATGAAGAGTCCGAGGAGAGTTTCCTTCTCCTCTCAGTCACTCTACTCAGCCCAAAGATGGTCCCAGACGCTGTCTTTGTGTCCCAGGTGATATTGTCATTTCCCCTGTGATATCTTTAATTTGGAGCGCTGTAACTGATCATAAATGTCACTTGATAACTAATCCGGTCTGCCACTGTGTTTGCCGATAGAGTGATATTGTTGAAAAAGCTCTCCCTTTCTGCACATAAAATATCAGCATGCCTTCATTCCCAAACGCCCGACGGCGAACGGCGTTGGCGATTAACTCACAACGCTCCAGATAACTGGAACGGTGGCTTTTTGCTTGCTTATCAGGCAGGCAGCGTTTCCATTAAACTCGACGAAAGATACCTCAACGTTGCTTCTTTCTTGAAACTGTCTGTGTTCATCCTCCGCTTTGGTTTGGAAAGAGTTTTGTTGTTGGCAGCCAAACAACAAATACAGCCCTGAAACGTGGACGACGAAACGTAGCAAAACATTTATTGAAACTTGAATGGCGCTGCTGAGAAGGCCACGTCTTTGGGCTTTTAATGTCAGTGTGAATGCGAGGTGACTGTAAAATTAATATATACGATGGTCCAGAGAGGATGAGCCTGCCAAACGGGTGAATGGCTTTCTCCACCAAACTGGCTTCCCTGGAGTCATTTGGAATTGCACATTTCCATCCCAGCACTCCAGAGACATCTGAGATGATGATGGTGTGTGCATGGAGCCAGGGTCCTTTGGAAATACATATCATATGGCCACCCCCAGGATGTAATGGGAAGTGGCTAACACCTGCATGGAGACGGCATACTCACTCAACACATAGATAACCACACCATACGGATACAATGGCCAACCATGTGATTGAAAGGGCATCTGGGCCTCTAAAAAGGATGTTTTTGTCCAATGTCCATTGCAGATCTCATCTCTGTTCTACACAGGGCAGGCAATGGAGGATTGTGAAGATGTGGATGGCATTGATGTCATTGAATGTCAAGCAGTAGACCCTGAAAATACTACTGGTCAAGAAAAAGGGATGACCTTCCTTTTGTTTTCGGGTGTTTAACTGCTTTTGTGAAACATTTTTGGACTATTTTTTTTGTTTCATAAAAGAAGGGAAAGAAAACAAATACTCGACAGAAAAGCAAAAAGGTGATCAAGGTGTCATTTATTTAGTTTAATCGGTGGTCTCTATTAAGGCCGATAATATGAAGCAAACCACGCAAGACAAAATCCTCTATTTGCCGCTAAAGGGCTTCTTCACCAGAAGCTGTCAGTCGTGTCTCCAAAAGCTTCTTTTTCAAGGCAGGGGGCTGTTTCACCGTTATTCCGTACACGTCACCGTCATACGAAGGGGCTCCTGTCGGCCACACATTCACGTCCATCTGTGAAGGTCACTGATCCTTGGCATTTTTCATTTCCGTCCGCAGCAGAAGGCTCAGCTGTGCTTGAGATTCAGAACTGCCCGATTTGTTTGGATCACGTGATGTATCCGTACTGCAGCCCCCTCTCGCCTGTCTTTTAAACATTTTAGTGTTTGATAAGATAAGGTGTCAGCGCATCAGTGTTTTGTTGTGTTCATTCTGGCTGGAACTACACCCGAGGTTTCTTTTCACATCCTTTCGATGCATCCATGTACCGGCAGGATTCAATTTCATGGCTGATGTCTGTTCGATAATAGTTGGAGTAACACTTCTGTGGTCATAGCTTTAGTGTACGCGGGTTAAAGGAGGCTATCAACGTCGTGATGGAAACAAGGAAAAACCATTACAACAGATAGACACAGGTTCTCCTACACAAAGAGGCTATTCACTTCTATATGAAGTCCTATTGGCCTTTAGGGGACTGATGTGGCAGCATGAAAGCATCAAGGAAGCCTTTCACTTCGGTCAAAACCAATTTCTCAATTTTCCTGTAATCTTGTTATCGCTGGCTTTATTGTTGCTGAAATGCTGTCAGAATACCACTCAGTTGTTTTCTCTGTGACATGGCTTGGAGGAATTCATTTGTAGAGATCAGATGTACCCGTACACAGGAACAATAACGAGAGTTGCACAATCCACTTTTTTCGTTTCCTGATTTTTTAATATAATTTGGATATCGGAGCACTTTTTGCATCACATTTCCTTTGCATTGCATTTAAACATATTATAAAGCAATTTATTTGAACTGTAAGTTAAGTGGTCTTCACACACAAACAGGTGCAGGAGTGCAAATGTCTATTGTAATTCAGTGTTTTGAGAAACTTGAGCTCATCAAGTGCACAGCAATTATCAACGAGTAGGATTCTATACACAAGTTCAAAAGTAAGAAGAGGCAAGTGCAAATTGATGGCTCCTCCATGAGGTTGTCAAAGAACATATTTTGTAATAAAAGTGTAGTTAAAGATTGAAAAAAATCCTGATCAAATAAGCCCTTAAATCTGCATGATTCGTTATAAGACACTAACTCATTCTGATCAAGGGATGGACGGCGAGGCCAGAGGATGTTTGAGTTGGATGTGAATAGAGAGTGGTGAGAGGTTGTTATGGTTACCATTCAGAGTTAGAAATCAGCTGTAACAGCGGTACATATACAACAAATAGAATATTAATACCTTCTAGAAGTGGCCCTAGATGTTGAATGGTTCATTGAGAGCGGGGGACTCCCACTGAACCTTTAAAGGGCCAAAACACTCTGAATGTGACAAAACAATACACACACCACACACACACACACACGATTGAGAGTTTGAATACACCTTTATTGAGAGCACGGTGAGAGACGTTCATTGCCTGTTTAACAAGCCGAAAGAACGACACCATAATAAAACAAAGAGGAACGTCCCCGTGAAAATACACACACACACACACACACACACACATTTGTTTTGTTCTTTGACTCAATCAACCCAAATCAACAAAAGCACTCGGGTTTTACTAGTAACTCAACTTCCATCCATTCGCACTAATTAGGAACCCCGCTCCAACATCATGGCAGCAGTAATGAGAGCAATTACAACTCATCGGAGGGATGCAGGTTCATAACACAGGAGGACCTTTTCGTGGGTTTAAGAGAAGGCAAACGAGCCGATTAAAATGGGAAGATAAACAGCTCACCGTTGTTTACTTGTCTAATTTGGAAACACTCTGGATTTTTAACAATTAAGTCAGTCGATGTTTGATTACTTGATTTAATCAAGGTCATTTCACTATGTTATTGAATTCTATTTATCTTTTTTAATTAATCTTAACTCATACTTCCATGGTTTACGAATAGCTCATTTCCTTCATTTAAAGGTAACATGAAAAAATGATGTACATTTTAATTCCCGCATTCAATTTCCACATCTGCGCATGTGCGTCCACAAGCCGCAAACATATTTGTTTACATCCAGTTGTGGAAAAGAATGTGGAAATATGTCATTTCTTGCTATGTTTGTTTCATGTAACAATGTGTGGAAGGTTAGTTTCCCCATTGCTCCACAGATCTGTTCTAATGTCTTCATTGTAGTTCATTTATAGTGGAGGAGTGGAGGCTGAATTGGTATGTGAATTACATGCTTCATGTAAGAATACTTTTGGTATGTATACATTGGTATGTTTTTTTATTTGCTATGAATGGCACTGTAAGAAGTTTTTATGCTACACTGTGTTTAAGTGGATGGTGCTATTACATTGTGTTTCAATAAGATTAAGTGTTGTATTAACATGCTGTTAAGAATGGCTCATAGTATTTAATTTAATGAAACTCAATTTTATTATGTACAAATTGAAACAATAAATTGGTTTGCATGTAAACAAAAAAAATGGTTACAGATACCTAATCCATTTGAGTAAACTGAACATGGGTTTAGTTGGAATTACTTAATAAATTTGAGTTGAATGAAAAATTAGGCTGAAATTAGTTGAAAATAATTAGTACAATTTACTTAAAAAATATGTCTGGATTTAGATAAAATTGTGTATTTACTTACCTAAAACAAATTGAGTAAATTCAACACAACATTTTTTTCAGTGAAGTTCACTGCGCTCTGCAAAGCCTCCAGAGGGTCCTGTGAGATAGACGGACCCCTTTCTCAGTCACTGTTTACAGAGAGCGAGTGTGTGACGTGAGATTAAAACATCCCGTATGTTGTCGGAACACATTGGCTTTATATTGAACAGGTGTGGAAGGCTGCGCGGCGCACAAGTTCAATCGCAATTATTTTTCAACCAAACAAACAAAACAATATGCTTTAGGGATTTTTGCATGATTGAGTATTTAAGTCAATTTGTAAAAGGCACTTAAACAGTTTAGTGAATTCCTGTTTGCGCGGTTGGTTCGCTACTCGCTGCAAATGTCATATGGCAAATGTTTTGAATGACATGATTTATTCTGGGGTGTTTATCAATTTTTTTAATTTCAGATCTGCGATGTCATATGTTACCGTCCCCCGAAACTATAGTCCTCCAGTATTGCATTATGGGAATTTCAGGGAAAAGTAATGTAGCCTGCATGCTATGGACGCTGCAGTTTTTCTTCCATAATGAAGACCTGAAGGCACTTCACAGGGCAACAATTGTACGCTTCCAAATTCCAATCCTGTCTCCTAGAAATTACATTTCTATACTTTTCTGTTTTGCTAATTGCGTGGAAGGGACACGCTTGAAAAAGATTTGTAGTCGAAAGCAAGCTTATTGCAGCCACTAATACTGATAAAACGTTATAGTTGTTTTGAAAAGATATGCAGTGGAAAACTCAGTAAAACTCTTTATTGCCAAATAATAATTATTAAATTTATGAGCGAGCGATGCGACATTCAAAAGAAAAAATAAACGTGGGGACAGCAATACAAATTGCTGCCGTGCAACAGCAAAGCAGACACTGGAAACTAGAAATTGAAGATGAAAAATAAAACATTGTGCAACGCTGTAACCATGCTAACCTTCGAGGTGATCGTTCAACGTGTGTCTTCAGAGTTATGGAATGATGATAATCCGTGAAAAGGCTAAATCTCTTTAATTTGTTGTATCTGTTTCATTCAAATGAACCAAACTGTTTAAAAGAAGAAGATACCCTAACTGACCAATATTAGTCCATCTCTTAATCTTATCTGACCTATGGCACTCAGAACGAAGCTCACTCATTCCTATGTAAATATTTAATAACGCCTCACAGATATATAGTTTTATTAAAAACTATATTTTTAGGGATTATTATGCAATGTTGATACAGTAAAGTATACACATTTCATGAATACGTTTTTTTTGTTGTCTTGTCACAGGAAATCATGTTAATTATCATCCATGTGTCAGTTTCCATGACAACGGCAGAAAGATAAATAAATAAACTGATTTGCACGTGTCCCTGAACACACCAAACCAGTGGGCTTGAATTGCTAATGAGAAGTGAAAGCAGAGCCTAATGGTGAACAGCTGCGCGTGTTAATCTGCCCGCGTGCACTTGAACAGCCCGCATAAAGGCCTCAATCAGGACAACGGCCGAGGTTTACAGTCCCAGCAAAGTGATAATCGCCCTCGCTGCTTTCTCTCCGGGCTCAACTCTTTTCTCCACCTCTCGATTGCTTGAACAGAAGTTCATCCGTCTCAGGTTTTCTGGTGTGCGTGTCTCTTCTGTTGCTCACCAACCCGAGCCAGCCGTCAAGCTCTGCCGAGACAGCGTGCGGTGCTGCGCATACACTCGGTGATCATAATGCCAACGCCACGTGTGGTGCGTGCGCGCTTGGCGTCAGGGCCTGTGTGTTGTGCTGGGTGTTGACGTCACCTGGACAGACTGAGAAGAGGACTCTCACACTTCCATTTGCCACCTCTGTAACTTTTACAGAAGCAAAAACAAAACGGTGTTGGTGATCTGGCAGGAGCGTGTTGGGATATTAGCAAGTACGCAAACTACATCATTGATATCATGATGAACATATAATAACAATACTGACATGGATGTTTTTATTCTGTCCATTTTAACATAGTTCTCCCTTATTTTATTTTTTTTTGTTTGTACATTGTATATGTAATCTTATGTTTTTAGGTTTGTTTCATAACATCTGCATCTTGGGACTACAGATGAAAAATAGCCTCTTGGCTGACTCTGGCACATTTATAGACATTTTTATATTAATGTGCACTGTCCCTTATCAAATAAAAAGGAGAAAAAAAATATATAAATACCGGGGCACCACCCTCGGATTGGGGACCAATAACCAAACTGTCGATTAAAGGCTCTAAATGGGGGTTTCCTCACACTGTCATTAATCAAAGTGCTATTCCACGTTCGGAGTGAAGACTGAAGGTTTGAATTTGAGCACAGGCTACGATTTCCAGCTATTATTACAACACATAGACAAAATAATCACAGAAACTGCTCCTTGAGTGTATTTCCTGAACAATACTGATTGAACCCAATAATATAAATCGACAAACATTAGGCAACTACACCACCTATGTGGGAGGGGGAGGACAGAGATGAAATATTGTCCGTAACCTCGTAAGCGATTATTTAACAGGGAAATAAGACACGCCATGTGAGTGTGTGTACGTGTGTGTACGTGTGTGTACGCGTGTGTACGCGTGTGTACGTGTGTGTACGTGTGTGGGTTATTTGAAAAGAAAGAATGTTACACAACACTGTACGGGTCTCGGAAGGCCGTAAAATACACAATAACACGTTAACAGTACCGTTAAATTTACAAAAAAACAAGGTCACACTATGACCCCGCTCTGCCTCAAGCGGCAGACAAATCCTCCGTATGACAGCGGGGATATATATATATATATATATATAAATAAAAGAGAAGTCTTCTCAGTCCCTGAGCACAAACTGAATTTACAACATGTTTGCTTGGCCTGCTGACAGCGTCTGTCCCTGTAAATGTCCTCATCATTCGAAAGATCATCGATTATTTAACGGTGTGTAATGGAAGTGTTAATAAACACTCTAAAAAACACGTTTTCCGTCTTCCCTTCTTCTGACAGTCATGATTTGACTCTTATTTGCATTACACTTGATGTCAAAACCTAAACCATATTTGTGAACATGTCCTCTGTAACTGTTGAAGATCACCAACCATGCACCCAGTTCCACATCCACTTAACTGCAGCGATAGATCATCCGTATAAATATTGAATATAAGGAGACAAAGTACCGTCCTGTCCATTATTCACATGCAGCAGAGCAGATATACAGTGCATCCGGAAAGTATTCACAACGCTTCACTTTTTCCACATTTTGTTATGTTACAGCTTTATTCCAAAATGGATTACATTCATTATTTTCCTCAACATTCTACACACAACAACTAAGTGAAAACTGTTTTTTGCAAATCTATTAAAAATAATAAACGAAAAAATAACATGTACATAAGTATTCACAGCCTTTGCTCAATACTTTGTTGAAGCACCTTTGGCAGCAATTACAGCCTCAAGTCTTCTTGGGTATGATTCCACAAGCTTGGCACACCTATTTCTGGGCAGTTTCTCCCATTCTTCTTTGCAGAACCTCTCAAGTTCCATCAGGTTGGATGGGGAGTGTCGGTGCACAGACATTTTCAGATCTCTCCAGAGATGTTCAATCGGGTACCAGTCAGGGCTCTGGCTGGGCCATTCGAGGACATTCACAGAGTTGTCCCGAAGCCACTCCTTTGTTATCTTGGCTGTGTGCTTCGGGTCGTTGTCCTGTTGGAAGATGATCCGTCGCCCTAGTCTGAGGTCCAGAGTGCTCTAGAGCATGTTTTCATCCAGGATGTCTCTGTACATTGCTGCATTCATCTTTCCCTCAATCCTGACTAGTCTCCCAGTTCCTCCTGCTGAAAAACATCCCCACAGCATGATGCTGCCACCACCATGCTTCACTGTAGGGATGGTATTGGCCAGGTGATGAGCAGTGCCTGGTTTCCTCCAGACATAACACTTGGCATTCAGGCCAAAAAGTTCAATCTTTGTTTCATCAGACCAGAGAATTTTGTTTCTCATGGTCTGAGAGTCCTTCGGGTGCCTTTTTGCAAACTCCAGGCGAGCTGTCATGTGCTTTTTACTGAGGAGTGGCTTCCGTCTGACCACTCTACCAAACAGGCCTGATTATGCTCTGATATGCACTGTCAACTGTAGTACCTTATATAGACAGGTGTGTTCCTTTCTAAATCATGTCCAATCAACTGAATTCAGCACAAGTGGACTCCAATCAAGTTGTAGAAACATCTCAAGGATGATCAGTGGAAACAGGATGCACCGGAGCTACATTTTGAGTGTCATGGCAAAGGCTGTGAATACTTATGTACATGTTATGTTTCTGATACCAGAAAGGTTCTCAATAGAAAACTAAGAAGCCTCTTTTTTGTTTCCATCATCGGATCAAAAGCTTTAAAGACATCAATGAAACGCATACATGTGATAGGGGTGATACAACTACTGATCTGTTTTATGTGAACAATAAGGACAGTTTTAATTTAAAGATACTCCCCCCTCTTGGACATAATTAGATATTATTGACATCCAGCTATTCTCCTTTAATCCGGAGGCAGACGATTACGTCCAAGACTTATATTTACACTTACCCTGTTGGATTATCGCTTTTAATTCTTTGGTGTGTGGACGGAGGACGCATGTGAAACGTTTAGAGGGTCTCTCTGAGTGCCTGACTGGACTGTTTCTCGAGGATGACAAGGATCTGAACAGTATCTCTGACAAAGTCTCCTAATAATAAACATTGGGTGACAAGGGAGATTAAAGCTGCTACTAATAATAAGAAAACTGCTTTTCTCAGCGGCGACAAAGATATGATTAACGAATTAATTAAATTAAAAGCAATAATTAAACAGGGTAAGCGTAACTATAAGGAAAGGGTTGAAGGACAGATGCCTAAGGGGCCTCTGGAACAGCATGGAATATATTACTGTTACGGGACCAGTAATCCCAGTTTCCCTGGTGCTGGGATCAATGCAAATGAAGTTAACCAGTTCTTTGAAAAGTTTGATGAATTACATTAATGAACTCAGAAGCTCTTTCAGTGTATAGTGTATTGTTGTGCACTATTGACTGTGTCTATTGTTGTCTGTACGAGGCAAATGATGAATGAGTTTTCTAACCTAACGATACAAATGATAGAAATGTGCCTCTGTTTATCTCATATCGCCTTCATGGTATGCCAAACCAAAACTTTTCTTCCATTTCGATGGGTGGCTGAATGGTCAAAAACACGTTTTCCAATGTGTTCTTGGTTTTAGATCGAAAGTGAGAAACTGTCAGCTAATTAGGTATCCATTAGTCTGTATTGTATTTATACGTTTGGAGACCCTTCTGATACTCCTATCTTCTGATATCTTTATATATTAATCCCATAAAAAACTTGTCTTAACACCTGGGTGCGGTGATGCACAGGTGTACCCTACGACATCACTGTTGGGTGGTTACAGGGGCACATTTCTGACCACACCCAAAACACCACGTTCAGTGTCGCTCCACCCACGGCTGCGTGTGGCCCGCTTGCAAGTAGCAGATCTCTCACGCCCGTAGTTACGGTTGCTAAGCTATGATTATACAATCACCGTTAAGGGAAGGGGCTGTGCAAAGGGTCGTTTGACCTGTGCATGACCTGCTGCAGGTGAAAAGAAAAATGACATCGCCACTATTATGTAATTGGAAATGTTTGTTCGGAGGTTGAGCATCCGCCTGTGGACACACTCACGCGAAAAGCTCAATGAAGTCATCACCAAACAACCCACTGACGTACACTGAATTGATCAATCGGATACAGATGATACAGACTGAGCTAACCGGCAAACCTCCTTTCTTTGGGGGCTTTGTGTGGCTTGGAGGTGATTAAATAGCTACAATAATTTAATGTTCAACCTGCATTAAGTCAGGGGACTTGTGAAAGACAGATTGTTATAAAGAATACTCACAATCAAAGCAGCAGAGGCTGAGAGATGACTTTTAGGGCCTTTTTATGGAAACAACATTGCAATAAATATCACAAATTAAAAAGACTATGTATATAAATCTATAGAATACAGGTTGTTAAATATTAATGACGTTAGGGCATTACACACAAATAGATGCAATAAAATGTGCTTCATCAAAGATGAACACATAAAGACCAAGAAATAGGAACATTAAAAACAGAGAAAAATAAATGGTACATTAAAATAAAATGCCAACTATAGGAGGGGTTACAATATAGTAAAGGTTTCTTGGTAAAAACAATTTTGAGTTTCTAAAGTTGTAAGTGAACTAAATGTAGCAGCGCCTAACAGGCTTTAGTCCTGGGCTGAGTTGATGTCAGGAGCATGCAGTGATCTGTTAGGGGAAATAAACTGTGATGTTATCAGAAATAATATGTTTTCTCCGTTGATTGTTAAGAAAAATGCTGTGACTTTTGGCAATGTTCTTTAAACACTTTATTCTTCTCATACTGTCTGAATTTATCTCTATATACTTCGCCTCCGTTTAAGCGCTTGTCTCTTTAAGGCCCCCCCTCCCAGGGAACAGTTTATGAATATTGGCTGAGTGCATTTCTTCCAAGATTGAGCATGTTGATAATGCCACAGTATTCATACAGTACCGAGATCTGCTTTGAGTGGTCGTGTAAAAGGTCACCGAAGTGGCATTTCAAAATTGCATTAAAATGCAAAAAGGGGGCCAGTTAGTTGCCATTCAAGCGGGTCCTCGCTATCTGTTGTGTCGCCACACGATCTTATTTGCAGTTTGTTTGGTTGACAAAGTGAAATGTTTAGCCTTTTGTTTGTAGGCCCAAATGTACACCGAGAGGTCAAATAAATACCTTTGAATGTGTGAGATTTGACTGATGACGATGGCCAATGATGTCAAGTTCTGAATCATATTCACACACACACACACACACACACAAATATGGACATAAAGTAGCCCAAAGGGCTGAACATGGATAGAAAGCACACCAACTCTCTGCTAATCTTTCTCCCGGTGTGTATTAGTCAGCTGAGGGCCAGGAGATCAGACATATAGGAGCATTAATTCTTCTGTGGCTCTGTCGGCATGCAGTCTGGACTGTAGCAATGATCTATGTGCCGTCCCGTCTATCCAGTTTCAGTGTCTTACCCTTTGCTCTGGGGTGGTTTTAAATCCCCAGCTTTAATTCTTCAAGTGCTCCTCGCTCCTCTTTTGACTCGCTCCTCATCCAGACAGACGACCTTTCCACCGCTGTGGTCATCTTGCTGCTGTCCCTATATTCCATCAAGCAAAAATTGAGAGGTGTTTTCATCGGCCAGTATGTGTTGCTGTTTCAAATCAATTTCTCTGAAATCTACTCAGTTTGACAGCTTGAACCTCGGCTTATTTTCTCCGTTTCTTCCGTCCGCTTTCATGTCACAGATCCATCCGTCTCTCAGCTCGGCTACTTGCCGTTCTCTGCCGGCTCTGCTTGCCCAATTGCATTATTCCATCTGGCGGCTTTCTTTTAAAGTAGGCACACACATCCTATTTTAAAAGCAGTGGGAACCAAATAAATCCCTTGGAGACACAGCCTCACCCATAGGGTGAGTAGTGATGTACCTCACTGTCTCAACAGAGGTAGGACTACGACTTAATCCACGCAGAGAAAGGATTCAAGGGCAGATAATGGATCCATGATAAATGCCCTGACAGTTTATAACCAACGGTCACGTCTCATGAGAGACGTCTGCTTTCATGTCGCTGTTGGCGATGTCACAACCAAATCCTTTTCTATCCACCTGTGCTGTGTCCCGAAGTCTGTCTGGACGTCTGGAGGGATGACTTTGCATCACAAGCAGAGAGAGCGTTCTGCTTCTTAAACAATTACCACAATAGCTCCCAGCTTTCTGCAGCAAACGTTCAAATGGCTGGAAATTAAAGTCTGTCTCGCACAATGGAGCTGAAGCAATTAATTCATTTAATTTTGCCTGATAGGAATATTGCCATTGTTATTTGAAAATGTTCCAACACATAGCCAAATATTAGCACATAGCACTTTATTGCTATAAAGCATACTATCATAAAGTACATTTATTGATAATATTAATTATAATAATCACTGTTTCTTTTAACTTGAGGATCTCTATATTATTGCAATTTATTTTTAAATAGATAGTTATCAACTCAAAGTGGAGAGGGTGTCGTAGTCTAAGCAAACTACATTCATCTTCCAATCGTTTCAACTACTACAAAGTAGTTGAAGGTGATTCAATAAACAATAAAAGGAAATACATCATGGGCCTTTTATAGTGCAATAATGTGACTACAAAGCGAGTGAGGACAAGTGCAAGGACTTATGAACAGCTAAAAGAAAGACGAACAATACCAGGGAAAGATTTCACTTTATAAAGTAATAACTTAGTATATATTGCTATAATTTGAAACTCATGTTTGATAAAAGAGTTTGCAGAGAACAGATAAATTAAGAAATATTGCTCATTTAACGATATGGCGAGTCCCTCTGGTGGAAGGGTCATGTCTCATCAAGCGGATGTGAAAAGTTTTGAAACAGAATGCCTGCATCATAAAATACGCTGAGTTTAATAAAGTATTTTACCCTGACCTAGCCCAATTTATTTAATTAGATGTAAAATCTTTGCACTCCTGCCCTTTTTAATTATATTTCATGAATTAAAATCTACTTTCGCTTGGCAATTTAATTATCTTAGAACTAGCAAAATGAGCTACCAACGCATTAAGTTAAATTACAAATGACTATGAAAGAAAACGAAAAAATAAAAAAAATAAAACAAGCTTGCTCTTTTTCTTTCTTTTTCTGACGGGCACCGCTAAAGCAAAGCTGTCAGCCAAGAGGAGGAAAACACCTTCGGGTAAAATGATGCTGATTCTTGAATTGTGGGATCAAAGTAGAAGGATATTGTGAACCCTTTTGTGCGTGTTTTGTTTTCCAACTGTATGAGCTGAAGTCTATGCATTGCATTCCCTACACAGTGCAGGCTTGCCCCTACTCTCTCAGCAAAGAGGTCTGGAAGCAAGTGTTTTATACTGAACATCTATGCTGCAATCACACAGATCTTGAGCTATGCAGTTGCGCAACAATGAAGCACCTGAGCCCTCTAACCCCACATATACTGATCAGTAGTGAAAGTCATCATGATCTATAGGAGGGGCTCCATGAAGCAAACATACAATATATATCAAGATCTGTCATGACCCCCTCGTTCAATAGATATATCAAAGCTGCCATCCACATAATAGCTTTCTGCTGTTAAATGTTTGTTTATGTGGCCTGAAGCCTCAAAATAGCCTTAAAGTGGAGGTTTGTAAAACATATCTACATTTTCTCAAACGCTATTTTGTCTGGAATTCACTGTGCCTTGAAACACATACACACACACACACACACACACACACACACACTTCATGGTAAATCAAAGTCGCTTCATAAGCGGTATGTTTTCCTTGTAAATAGTGACAGTCTTAGTGGGAAGCATGGGTTTCCATGTGTATGTACGAGACTAATCCTCTCTTTCGTATTACTCCTATGTTTGGATTTGAAGTTGCCTCATATACTTTCCAGTGAAGGTTAATGGAGACGACTGTAGTGCTCTTCAGTCTCACATACTCTCACCCTGCTGCTTCAGAATGTCTTGCTCATATGGGGATAATTGTGCACAACCAGGGCAGTGTGCAGAGTTTCAGAAATACTGAGGTCCCAAAGCTGAGCTTGATACCAGGGTGTGCGTAGATACAATGAAGTTTAATAACTAGGTTTGGGAACAAAGACCACGCCCCAAACGCATCTCATTTCTCTACACAAAAGTAATTTAGCACAACTTATCCCATTCACTTCCCCATTAACGTTTCCACATGCTTACCTTATGCAAAGGATCAGGAGCTCTTTTTTAATTCTAGTGTAAGTTCAGTCAGGAAGACAATACTCTTGCATGCCTAAGCCTGTAATTTATTTTTGCATACATCTGCTAATCACTTCTCACGCATGCCCACTCATTATTTACTTGCTGTCATTGTTCAATCATGATATCAGCTGTTTAAATCAGCGGGTCTCTTCTTTTCAATAAACACAGCGAAACAATTACATCGTGAGCCTATCATCTTGCTGCTGTCTCCTTTAAATATGATTATCTTCATTGCCTTCATTTAATTCTTCGCAGATCCATCAGTTTCATCAACCACCAGATCTGGACTCCACTAGGGTATTTATCTCGGGGCCCTCGATTACAAATCTCCCTGTAGAGTCCAAGTGTCAAAGACTCTGCCAAGACGTTATCATGTTAATAATAAACAATGATCTTTTCTTTATCCTACTGGTCTGATTGAACTCCTGTCGACCTGGAGATCTCTCCATCTACGACCATCCTGCAATCAGCCATCCACATTCCCCGACGCTCTCGGCATGCATCCTCCTACAACTCCGAAGTCATCGGCCCCCCGCCTTCTAGCAGCTCCCAGGGAAGATACATACTTTGTCATCTGAGGGATATGCCCCTTCCCAAGGCCTTCCCAGAAATTAGGTTAGGGCCCAGGGAAGATCAGGGCCAGCCTTGGTGCCTTATCAGCCACATCGCCAATGACATCAAGGGGTATCCCACGGCCGGAGAAGCCCAGCCATCCACATCTACCCTTTCAGAGGACGAGGTCGTAACCCACCCTCTTCAAACTCTCTCTGTCCCAGAGGCATCTAAATCTACAATTATCTTTCCCAAGACTTCACTAATAACCCATGCACATGCATGCCTCCATCTCAGCATCCTTTTCTCTTCACTTCCCTCAATCCAAATTCATCTTACACATGCCACAATTTGCGGTCAGCCATCTCCGAGCCCCGACACAGTCCATAAATTAATGATTGGCCGATTCCCTAGCCCACCTTTCCCCATATTCAGAATCCTACCAATCCAATCAGCGTAGCTACTAGGAAATATTCAGGAAAAAAGAGACTCCTCAGTAACCTCTCCTCAAGCCCCCTATGGTTTCACCGTCCATAGTCTAACTCTGTCCAGTACACTACATTCAATCATGCCACAACTCTCATGGGCCTTGCAGTTCCATGAGCCTGGTTGTACGAGGCAGACATCACCAGCGCCTTCAAAATCCTTCTCATTTACCATGACCTTTTCTACGTCCTTTGGAAGGTTACTTCACCATGTGTCTGACGTTTGGGTGCAAGAGCAGCTATCTATAAACTCCCGTACGTCATCCATCTCTTAGATGACTTTCTCATCGTCACACCACCTTCTTCACCACCAGCACTTGGCCTCCACATTCTGACTTAGTACCTTTTTCATGAACTCGGAGTTCCTCTTTTCTCATAAAAAAACATAGGTCCCACACAAACCCTGGCATTTTATTGACATTATTCTTGACTCTGTTTAAGTTAATGTAGATAACCGCTGCGGAAAAATGGTGATGGAAGTGTCGGAATTTCATTTTGAGTGGTGGCGTTAACCTTTTGAGGAGCCAATTGGAAAGTCCCACTGATAGCACATTATAAAACGCCCAATGAGTGCTCAGCTCGATTTATAGGCAAGCTGTCACCAACACTATGGTTTATTGCATATTCACAGGAAAAGTTGTCAAAACCTACGCTGAAACAATACTTGTTCGCAGCTATATTAATTCATACCTCTCACCAAAATCAAAACCAAACACCATGAGATGACCCTTCGTCGGAGTGTATAGCCCTATGGTTTTATGAAGCTATGACAATCGAAGACCTTATCTTAAATAAGTGTATCATATCCAATGTAATGCTTCAGCTCCTAAGTCCTACATATATTATGGTGGGAGTTTTAATATGGGAAGTAATCTGGAAGATGGAATATATAGTTATAGAAACCAATCCACCCTTTCTGGGCTTTGGGTGAGTCGAGTGTTCAATAGCACTCCATCTGCTTTCATGGATGATCACAGTTGAAGAGACAGACAAATGGAAAAGCCAGGAAAATTGTAAGACAGTCTCCAATCATTTAAGCTGTGAAGCACTTTCTCATTATAAATGTGGCAAAAGTATCGACCCTGGTGAAAAGATAATAAAAGATTGTGATATAAAGATGTAATTTACATGTACTATTAGATTACTTCTCAGCAAGACATTACACTTACATAAAAACATTCTTCATGGAGCCATAGTTGAACTGGCAGCAGGGTAAATCAGATCTTGCAATATATACGTATCGGTATGCTTAATTACTCTCTCGGGAGAGTAGAAGCTTCAACAGCCAATTTGATAACGGTCTCAAGACAATGACCAACAATAATGTTATATATTAGAAAATTATATTTTTGTACAGCAGCAATTACAATTCCCAGAACATTTTTAATGACTGAAATGAGAATTGCTCAACATAACTGCTTGAGTATCTGCTCATTTTAAAACAAATTAATACAGGGGTTGAATACTGCAACCACTTCACTACATTAGCTACTGCTTGAAGTGGCAAAAGACAAGGTTTTTGCTATGCCATTGGAGAGTTGTCAGTTCTATGCATGGCTGTTTCCCAACCCAAATAAATGTAGATACCAAAGAGTCAATGTTATCCTCGTAAACAGTTGGGGGTGGTAAAGGTAACATGGAGGAGAAGAAATGTATCCGTGGTGGTTCGTCCATCTTAACAATAGACACGCAAGTTTGTAGTGAGGTGGATCTTATTCATATAACATATTGTTTAATGTCAACCGGGAGGGTCCGATGATGTCATACTCCAGAGTTGTTTGCCATGTGGCGTGTGTGCGCGTTTCTTGAATTTTCTGAGCAATGAGCCTTCGGAACAATAACCGTTTGTTTTAGAGATACAAGCTGTCAGACAACTGAGCTTTCGTTCTTAGTTTTCAGACTGTTGGTGTTTCTTAATGGGCTGTCGAAACAATGGCATGGCACCAGCGGAGGTACTGGAACAAAAAACATGCAGCAAGGCAGTCACAGATTTTTAGTATTATAGGTAATACAGGTTATTTGTTTGGCGTGAACATTTCACAATTTCTGTGAAAATGTCTAATTTGGGGTGCAACATATTTCATGGTAAAATATTGAATTCTGCCTCACTTTTAGTAATTGCTAAACCCGAGCCTGTTGACCTACAATGAGATGCTGGCTCGACATGACCTGCCAAATATGTGCCTACAGTGAGGAGTTTGACCAGCTAATACACAGAGGACAATCTAAATAAGGTAAGAAACAGCTGTATTTGTGAAAGCACATACTGTATATACACAACGTATTTGTTTACTTATGTGCAAGCAGATTCTCAACTGTTCATATTTCTACCAGTATACATATTCTGTCATTCAAAATAAGAAGTGTAGTACGGATGGTTTGTCAGAATATATAAATTGTTTAATGGCGTCTTTTCAATGTTCCAGTTCATGTAATATATATGTCTGTCCTTCATAGATAATACCTGTGAATTTATTGATGGCCATGAAATAGAAAACGGACATAATAAGGTGAACAAAACTTCAACAGAGAGACAATTAAGAATGTAACAGATGAGTCACTAAAATCAATATTTACCAAGACAGCGAATAAGGAGGTCTTTGAGGGAGTGACATTCATTTAATAACTGAGACCGATACATTTGTAGTTCAGTGGGATGGCAATCATCGGGAATAGAATTACAGCAATCTTTTACTTGGAACCAATGCTAAGAAAATATATTTTTTGTATTGTGGGCTTTTCAATAATTATAATGCTTCTTTTGTTTTTCTATTTTGAAACTTCACATTTTCTAAGGCAGTTGAACAGTTTGCCTGCAGTACTCAAGACATCTACATTACTTGGTAGTAAAATCATCTCAACATTAAGTAAAATAATAAGAAAAGGTAAGCGAAGGTATGACAGAATTACCAATGTTCTGAATAAGCAATTGGCAAATAAATATTTTCTATTTTCAAAATACATGTGTCTTTCGCCAATCAGACTGCATGGCCAAACAACATCTTATGAATAGTCAAACTTTTCATTAAATCCGCTCCATTGAACAACTCCTCGGGGTTCAAACGGCAGTAGCTTCTATTATGGAACATGTCAAATATGAAACAACATCTGAGTCCAGAGAGGAACAGAGAGAGGAACAGAGATGTCAATATAAAGACACTACAAAAGTTTTTTTGTTGTTGTTATCATTGTGTTGTAATATGTATGGCTCATTGGCCCCTGTGCAAAAAGGCAGTCTTGAGAGCAGTGGAACTCAGCGCTTTTGATAGGAGCTGATAGCTAAAGAATTAACTTATATCTTCCATCTGCAGGGAGTAAAGTAGATGGTGAATGTTAAGCTCCTTGATTTGACAACAGGATGAAATCTTAATCCCTTTCGATGTCTGAGAGTAATGAGATTAGGGGAGCCGAGACGGAGCGTGGTGTGACTGACAGAATTCCTGGCAGAGATTTGAGCTTTTACTCTCCATGTGGCTCTCAAAACCTTTTCATTGTCCTCCGTTGCTCATTATAGCTCACATTTCCGATCAAATGCACCCCCTTGTAGTGCATTGGAAACAGAAAGAGTCAGGTGAAGATATTTAGGGGGGTGGGCCCTTTAGTTACTTTTGCACCACCTTTCATGCTTTCCATTCTTGCACAGATCAAATTCTTTCTTGATTTCACATCGGAATTAAATATTGCTTCAGATTTGATCAGGCATAGCAGACTAGCTAATTGAGCCAACTATGCAGCTTGTAAAATACTTGTGCTTGTACTGCAATGCCACTTCCTAATGACTGGTAGACCTATACAGCTCTGGTTTGCTTTGCTATGCCACCTCCAATCCCCCTTCATGCTGGGCCTTTCCAAAGGGGCCCGACAGACCAGCACAATGACTCAGCTCTGTCTGGAAACAGGCAGCTAGCTCCATTTTGTCTCCCGCAGTCCTGCATGCTTCCCATTGAAAAGATTATGGAAATGGCTGAATACTGAAGTGGGCGTAGTCATCGTGACGTCACCCATTGGTTTGTGGACTGTGGACTTCCGTAATGAAGCCTTGAGTTTGACCGTTGCCATCTTGACTTTTTGCAACCGGGGAACGGTCGTTACCATATTTGGAGTACGTCTCTAGCTGCAGCGACCTGTTGACCACAGTCAGCCTGATCAAAGCATACTCCACTTTATGGTCTATTTGATTCTAAATAGACCACGATATACTAAATGAACATCCTGCTGCATTGAAGACGACTTGAAACTAGAGATTGAGACCATTAAGTCATGTTCACAATGTTTACTGAGATAATAAATCAAATGAGAAGTAAGGTCATTTTAAAAGGTAATCTACTTTAACAAAGGTGGGGAGGTTAACAAAGGTCAAACTTTAGGGGCAATTTATCCCTTAATTATTTCAATGATTTTCAATCAGTTTTTTGGGTTGTATGAGAGAAGAGGCTTCAGGGATGAAGGGAATACTTTGAAAATGGGATTTTCTGTTAACTTCCTCAACCCTGGTCAGAGCAACACACAAACCTAAACATCTTTTTGATGTTCATGTTACTGTGTTAGTCTGAAAGGGATACCAGCAGAGCAGAGATGTATTGCATAGCAGAATATTTGAGAGGATCCTGGCTGTTTTTTATATTATTCACATAAAGCCCACTGAGCCTTAATCATTGTTTGACACCACAACTGCTCTTTTTGGCTCAACTGCCTAGAAGAAACCAAGCCCCTGCTGTGCTGCTTCCAGCTTTCAAATTCTGTAACTCGCTTCATCTCTGATAATAAGGTGCGCTTTGGTGAAACCCTGTTTGATTAACAGTGGCCCTGTTATACCACAGTAAAACGGGGGTCATACCTATGTTTCCTCAGCCCCATGTTCCCTAAGCATCATCCCTGGCCCATGTTGTAATCTGTCTACATCACATTACATATAATTTAGCGGACGGTATCGGTGGGTGGGTCCCTTGGTACTGGGACGCACAGAAAGAATGAATGAACATTTTTTAATTGATTATCAATTTCGGAAATATGTTTAATTTTTAAAAATGAACGGATACATCCGTCTGTGCGTCTGAGCAAAAACAAGTGACTCACGGTGGCCTTAAAAGTACATTTCGGGCCTTGTTAAATTAAAATTAAGGCAGAATATCCTGAGATCGCCAAAAAAGCACTGAAAACCCTCCATATTTATAACGTCATATTTATAACGTCATATTTATAACGTCATATTTATAACGTCATATTTATAACGTCATATTTATAACGTCATATTTACTGCCCACACCATGAAGGCCGGACCGTGAAAATATTGTCTTATACGAAACCGGCCCGTGGCACAAAAAAGGTTGGGCACCGCCGAATTAGCTGACGCTTTTATCCAAAGCGACTTACAATAAGTGAATTCAACCATGAGAACAAACTCAGAACAACAAGATTCAAGAATGTCTATAACGGAGATAAAGCTAACAATATTCGCTAACAGTACACGCACACTCGCAGGCAGCTGTCTCTTTGTATGGGTAGGCCTATGCACGCTTATTGTGTATGTAATGTCCTGTCATATCTGGACCCTGAGTCTGAAATAAAAAGGTTTGATGGATACATCTTTTTGATGAATGATACAAGTTGACAGTGATCTACTACTTAGAATTCGATGGTCAATAGGAATCAAATACAGTCTTACGTTTTAATGTGACGCCTTAGATGCCTTGAAAGACTAAATATACTTTTATTTTATTTTTAACATAAAAAAGGGTTCTCTCTCACTTTTGTTAAAATATGGTCACTTCCGTCTGTGACAATGAAATCGCCATTCAAGCTTGCACAGGTGCAACAGCAAATGTGGAGGCCCCAACTAAAACCGCTTAAGGACTAGAGATCCGCTGGAACAGCGCCTACCGCATGCTGCACCGTCTGGTGGAGCTCCCAGAGCCTGTTTGGGCAGCTTTATCAATGACACAGAGGATCTCTCAGAAGAGGAAAAGATAGATTTCTGGCTCAAAGGTAGTGCCACAGCTTGTGCCATGTGGTAAGGGAAAAGGGAGAGCATCAAATAAAAAAATAAATAAAAAATACATCAGAGCACATTCTACATATTATTCAACAAGTCCTTCGGGGAACAAATTAAGAACATGTATTGTTATTTAAATGTGTCTCTGATTGGTGCGGTTTCTCATCTTTTGATCTCCCTTGCTCTCCAACCACACCATTTCATTTTAATTTGTTTTACTGAAGAAATATATTGAAATGGAGTATAATTCTAATTAGCGATAGACGTTAATGCCAGATAATTACATTCAAGTGCATACATCACAAATACCCTTAAAAGCTACTTATGACAGAATTTCGGAGTGTGAGAGCTGAGCAACACTTCCACTTCATTATGTCACTTTAAATAGCAAATCCATTCTGTGTGAACAGCTGTGTGTGTGTGTGTGTGCGTGTGTGAGAGTGTGTGTGTGCTTCCCTGCTGTCTTGGGATCTAAGGGAAATATGCACCAAGACACACAAATTTATAATGACAATTGAACAGTGCTGTCACAGGACGAACTCAACTACTCAAACATTGGTAGTCTTTTTGCCAAACTGTCACATAATTAGGGACATTTCTTCTTTAGAGGACCATCGTGTAGGATTTGGTGGCATATAATGGCGAGATTGCAATCAACTGAATACCCCATCGCTCACTCCTCCCTCACCAAGACTGCGATAGCGTGAGCTGCAAAGTGTAAAATCGTGGTAACGCCGTTGAAGTCAGACAGCGGTTTTGCACTCTGCAGCTCACGTTACCTCAGTTCTATTTCATCCTTCCTGAGGCAGTGTTCAACACTGGATATCTTCCGTCTCGCGCACACGCGGGTCGAGTCTTTATATCATCAAAAGTCACCTGTGATCTCGGATGATCCCAGCCGGATGTATGTTGCGGCGTCATCCTGAGATCAGTCCTTTTTCATCCTCTCGCTTACGCAGGCTAACTACCATCGTAGCATTAGCTAAAGCTGAACTTCTCTAAAGATGAAAGACTCTGAAGCTCGTTTCTTGTAGCCTTGTGACCACCAAAGGCTGCCACAAGCTGTCTCATTTAGGAGGGAACGGTCTGTTTTACGCTCGGACCATCGAGCCGGACCGGCGGACACGCCTATCTTCGGTCATCACCAGGGTGGGATGGACCTACGGGTAACATACAAACGTGAAAGACTCTCGAGGGCGCGTGTTTGGTTTGTCCGTTCTGGGCTACTGTAGATAAACAGTAGACAATGAAGGGATCAAATTAAAACAGTCATAATTACCATAATCCATTTCTACTCATAGAGCTACACAAGTTGACCTTTAATAGTGCAATGCACTAGTTCACCAGAACTAGCACTAGTTCTACTTTAGGTTGTTTTTGTGCTCACCGAGGCAACATTCTCAGCTGTGTGCTTGAAAAGAAAATTACTAAAAATAATAATTCCACTTCATCATTAATGATTCAAAAAGAATCCTCACATACCAGCCTGGTCTTTAAACGTGATTGAAGCTACAGGGCTTGCTGAGAAAGATAATTAATATGTCTGCATGATTGACGCGCCATGGGAGATGGCTGGGAGACAACACAACAGCTTGCTTGTGTTAGTGTGTGTTGATTTTTGCATACATCTTGTGTTGGTTATTTATGGTGCTAAATGTCACTGATGCCATTGGGGATGTACTTCTAAAATATGTTATCTGTTGTAAAGCAGGCGACTGGAGAGACTGAACTGGGTGGCAAAATGTGTGACAACATTTCTCGGTGCTCTTTTGGAGGTGTGGGAATGTATGCGTTTTATTTGCGAGTTCAACAAAAAGCTCAAGGTCATTACACCAAAAGTGACACCAAAGTGACCAAACTTCCATTAACTGTAGGGACTATACTTCACAGCCTCCTGGGTGTTCTATGTGTGTCTTTCCTTTTTGCTAACTCCCGCCTTGTTTTCCTCACAATCACCTCACCTATTAGGTCACCTGGAGAAAAAAAAAGGGAGGGTCAATAGTGAATTTGATTAGGAACCAGGGGTAAAGAGAATGGGAACACGTGCTTTCTTACATAGTTAAATACTGTTTTGCAAAACTTCTATATTAGCTGGGAGTAAAAGTCATGATTATATCCAAAGAATGTGGTGTCTTGTTAACACCAATCCATCACACAATTAGACATTGTTTTCTTTCCGACACCGCTTGAGTAACTCTGCGTAGATCCTTATTAGGCAGCTGCTTTCTGTGTTTACTTTAGAAAGGCAACGTGCTCGGTGGCCCGAAGCATCAAACTTTGACGCTGTCCGTGTCCGTGGTCATGCCGGGAGCAAAGGTGGAGGTCAGATGAAGTATAACGAAATAACGTGTGTGTATAAGCAGGGTGTGATGGATGGATGGATCACAGATCTTTCACCCACTTAACAAAAGGTCTTTAACCCGAGAGACAGGTGTTCATGCCAGGTGGGAAAGCAAATGTAATTTTAAGACTTATTTTAAATAATGTAGGCAACTAAACATTTCTCAGCTCGAGACCCAAAAGACACATTTGCTGTCTCCCCGGGACCCCAAAATACATTATAAAATAAAACATGACATTTCTAGATCTTCCCAAAATGGAAGGATGAGAGCTGAAAATCTAGTTCCTTATCACAGTGTCCTCCAGCTTCTCCAGTCTGCAACGAGGCTTTTCAGACCAACCAAACAACAAGTTGCTGCATCCTTGCTCAGTGTGGGGTCCACTTACTAGTCCATGTCGGCACCTGTCAGTCAAACATTTAATCACACAGCTCTGTTTGTGGATGGGCTACTTGTGGATGGGCTTCTTCAAACAAGGACAAGAGCCATGCTTCAATAGGAAAAACATGCTGAAATTGATGATCATTTCGACTTCTGAATAACAAAGGCCTGTAACCATTTTTACGACTGTAATGACTTTTCCCCAGAGTAAGTGGAGTGCCGCCGAGTGTTTGCCGTCGACCTGAAGGTATGCGACACGACACCCTCAGGAATCCCACACGAGTTCCCATCATTGATGTTCTGCAGCCGCTCGTGTACACAGCAGTCAGATGTAGCATTAATTTTTTCATTCATCGGTTCGATGTCGTTTATCTTCCTTAATTCTCTGATTGGTGAATCTGCGCTTGTTGTTTCTCGTTGCGTGTTTTTGCTCAGCAGGAGATTCTCTTTTGTCTTGTTTGTCTGTCCTGTAACCTGGTTTGTGAACACAACGTCGAGCCACGCAATTCATCACCCGGTCGCTGTTACATTACTGCCATATGAATTTGAGCTAGGCTGCCAGATTGAAGGTCAACCATGCATTTCATATCCTAGGGTTAGACAACACTTGGCATGAATGGGCCTTTAATTGATTGATGGGCCATGGCTTCGTCAGGCTTCTTCCATCTGTTTCACCGTCAAAACCGTCAAAGCCTCCTTTGCATTGTTCCCATCTCTTCACAGTTAGTACGCCTGTTGTTTATCAGCATGATGGCGCTTGATTGTGATTTATTTCATGCTCATACTGCCTTTATGTCCGTCTGTTCATGTCGATGAATTTTCCTCTCCCTTTCTGCAGCTTTAATTTCACACACAGGCACACACAAGAAGAAAAAAAAGAAGCTTGTAAACTTTGGGTCGATATAGCATCGACGCAATACTGTGTTAACTTTACCCACAACCCACAGGTTGGGTCACTAATAAAACCCATGATAATAGCCCAGTATTATTGTTTATGTATTAGTTTGGGGTTATTTATTGTAACACGTCCTGTCACAACCCCCTGGTTTCCACCCCCCAGCAGCAAGGAATGAGGACATGTTGTGTGACGTTTGGCAATGATCTTTATTTTTGATCCTGCACTGCCGGTCCCATGCTTCCTCCGCAACACACCTGATATAGGGGCAAGACACATTACCCCTGATCCAAAGCAGCTGAGGCTAATTAAGCCTCTTCCGGGCACCTGTTCCCTGAGCCACTCCCCCGCTCCCCCCCTGCAGGTGAGCCTAACCACGCCCCATGCCACCACATACCTCCACCGCCCGACTTAGGCCAGGGTGCCATCCGGCCTAACCTACTCCCCCCCATGAGAGCGGGAGAGGAAGTCGGCCACAACCATCTGCGTCCCCGGCCTATGGATCACCTTGAAATTAAAAGGCTGTAAGGCCAGATACCACCGAGTGATCCGGGCGTTGGTATCTTTCATGCGGTGGAGCCATTGGAGCGGGGCGTGGTCCGACCAGAGGGTGAATGAGCGCCCCAGGAGGTAGTAGCGCAGGGAGTCGACCGCCCACCGGATGGCCAGGCACTCCTTCTCCACCGTGCTGTACCTGGCCTCCCTCTCTGAAAGTTTCCGGCTGATGTACAGGACCGGGCGGTCAACCCCCTCTACCTGCTGGGACAAAACAGCCCCCAGCCCTCTGTTCGACGCATCAGTCTGCAGAGTAAAAGGGAGAGAGAAGTTAGGTGTGTGAAGGAGTGGTTCCCCACAGAGAGCTTGTTTTACCTTCTCGAACACCAACTGGCACTGCTCCGTCCACTGGACCGGATTTGAGGCACCTTTCCGGGTTAGGTCAGTCAAGGGGCTGGTCAAATCTGCGAAATTTGAAATAAAGCGCCTGTAGTAACCCGCCAGCCCCAAAAACTGCCTCACCTCTTTTTGTCTTGGGCGGTGGGCAGGCGGCGATGGCGGCAGTCTTGTCTACCTGCGGGCGCACCTGCCCGGCACCCAAGTGGTACCCCAGATACCGTACCTCCCTCCGTCCAACTGCACACTTCCCTGGGTTGGCAGTCAGCCCCGCCTGCCTCAGGGACTCCAGCACCGCGCCCACCCACTGCACATGCTCCGCCCAGGTGGTGCTGTGGATGATCACATCATCCAAGTAGGCGGCAGCATATGCAGCGTGCGGACGCAGCACCCGGTCCATGAGGCGTTGAAAAGTGGCTGGGGCCCCGAACAACCCAAAGGGAAGCGTGGTGAATTGGTACAAACCAAACGGAGTGGAGAAGGCCGTTTTTTCCTTGGACTCTGGCGACAGAGGAATCTGCCAGTAGCCCTTGGTTAAATCCAGGGTCGTAAAGAAACGCGCAGTGCCCAGTCGGTCCAGGAGCTCGTCGCCTCGGGGCATTGGGTAAGCATCGAACCGTGACACATCATTCACCCTGTGATAGTCCACGCAGAACCGTATAGATCCATCCTTCTTGACCACAAGAACAATGGGGCTACACCACGCACTGTGTGACTCTTCTATTACCCCCATCTCCAGCATAGCAGCCAATTCCCTCTGAACCACTTTTCTCTTGTGTTAAGGTAACCGGTAGGGCCGTAACTGCACCGTCACGCCCGGAGGAGTCTCAATCTGGTGCATAATGAGGTTTGTGCGTCCTGGCAGGAGAGAGAACACGTCAGAAAACTGCTCTTGCAACTGGGCAATATCTGTTCTCTGGGTCCCGGAGAGATGGTCTTCACAAAGGAGCGAGGCAAAAATTCACAACAGATTTTAATCTAACGAATTACTCTGCGTCAATCCACATTCAGTTTTTTTTACAGAGGCACAAAAAGAAAAACACAGTTGCAAAGGGAAGACACACCTCTATAAAGTGGGTGGTCTTTCAGCAATCCAGCAGCACCATCAGTGACATTTATACTGCCACATAACACATCATCGGCATACATTCTCTTATCATATATTCACTTATCTGAATCAGCTTCTTCAATCGTTCGTTGACGTGCAACATTTCAGAGTTGTGCACTTGCAGTACACAGACTCTATGCATTGCTTTGCGATACTTTGCAAGCGGTTCTTTTATGTATTCTTGACATGAAAGCAAGCCTGCTTACCACTTCTGAATTATGATTTTTATTTTTGATACATTAGAAGGCCAAGCTTTCAGTGACAAAAGGACACAAAAAGAAGTTTCTTTGAAACCATCCAATGTGGAAAGAGTTCTTCAATGTGTCTCTATCAGACTCCGAGTGCCATTGACATAGCATCAGTACTCGACGGGTTGTGAGTGAGGCCGTGTTTCCACATCCAAGATCAGATACAGACAAGACAAGATACATAGTACCTACTTGTTACAAGTGGACTCAACGATTTGGAAAGAGCAAACAGGGGAATGTGATGCTGCAGTAAATGGGACTCTCGGGAATGCATCTTTTTACTCACTTCTTTCTGCTTACTGTTGACAAGGTTATATTCATGTTAACGCCACAAATGAGGTCTATTGATCAGATAGTAATTTTCATGAATAGCACATTGAACAACAGGAGAGTCTATACCGCTCAGATGTCATGCTGGATTTTATTCCACTGGAATGTTCCACTTTGGAATGTTTTTCTTGTCTTTTTGCTGGTGAGTCTGTGTTACCTTATTTGTGGAAAAATCGATACATTTTATTTCTGACCATGTAATCAACAGAAATGTTGTCTGTATAGTCTGTTTTTTATAATGACAATCTTCAGAATTTTGTTTCATGTAACTCTATACAGCAATGACTAATAATAGCACAACAGTCGAAATAATAATAGAAAAAGGATCGATGACAATAACAATAGTAGCAGTAAATATAATGGATGGATTATAATAATAGCAGTAATAGCAGAAATGATAATATAAATATGCGTACTACTTACTTACTATAATAATAATAATAATAACAGCAGTGACGATAATAGAATGATAACAGCAGTAATAATAAAACTAATTGCCCGACGTTAATGATTTTATGTCCTTAGTCTCACTTGATTGATAAGATATACTTGGGTATCATCTGCATACAAATGAATGTTTATGAAGTGTTTTCTAATAATATTGCCTGAAGTAAGCATATATAAGGTGAATATAACTGGTTCAAGCACAGACAATTGTGGAACTCCGTGACTAACTTTGGTGTCAATGAAGGATTCATGAAGAGATTGAACTGCTGAATGGGACTTAAACCAGTTTAGAGCCATTTCTTTGATGCCAATTCAATGTTGTTTCTGTAAGAGGCTACAGGGCGGACAAGGAACTTGGGGTTGTTGTTAGTTGTATCTCTAAGTTCAGCATTCTTTCCTCTGAGCTTCTTTGTAAGACATGCAGTGTGACGGTAATGGCTTGAAAGTTTAACCTCTGCACAAACTCATTGAGATGGCTCTCTTTAGTTTGGCCACTCCCCCTCTGTGTGGGGATTTACACCAAGGCCACGAGTACATTTTATTGAAACTCCCTTATTGTAATTGGTGCCAAACCATTTGAAGGATTTACATAATTTGCTAAAATGTTGATCATTTTGTTTGTTTTGATTTGTTCTGATTGCATTACTCAGTAATGCATTTACTGGAACTGTGGGTGTTCATGTCTGTGCTTGTACTTCTGTCTGTGTGGATAAGAGGCAGCTTCCTTTTGATCATTAACAATCTTTGTTTCAATCAGGAAAGACAACTCAGTTGAAGAAAAGATAATTGTTTATTATTACCAGTTGATATGTGATGATAACGTCTTGACAGAGACTCTACAGGGAGATTTCGTCCCTGAGAAGCATCAAGATAACTCCCCCCTCGTGAAGTCCAGACCTGGGGGATCTGCAAAGATGGGGAGGTGGCGGGGTGCGTAACGGCGACATGAACGTACTAAAGGTAGACAGACAATCATATTTAAAAAGAGACAGCAGCAGGATGATAGGCTCACCATGTAATTGTTTTGTTGACTTAATTGGATAGAGGAGACCGGCTGATCTAAACAGCTGGTATCATAATTGGCAATGACCAATGAAATGAGTGAGCATGCCTGAGTGATTGGCAGATGTATGATAAATAAACTAAGTCATGAAGGATGTGAGAATGAAGCTCTCTGCTGCCAGTTTGCTGCCAACTCTGACTCCACTTCACTCCCTTGTTCGTCAACCTATGAGATATTGAGCCCTATTTATATAGATATTACCCTTTAATGGCCACAGGAGATCAATGTTTGATCGTTGTTTGATCGTTGTTTGCATGATCCTGTTTGACTTGATCTCAAATAAAATACTACAACAGCGAGAGCATTGGTTCTTTTTGCAGCGGAGAGCTGAGGCTTCTGTCTTTCGCTTGTTATAATGCATAAAGGACAAGTTAGGGTTTATTTTGCAGATGAAGTTATTACGATGTCTTTGCACTCTGGCGGAAGCGAGGTTATGCCGGTCCAGCCCCCAGGCCGCCTGGCTGAGGTCTCTTGCGCCGCCCCTGTCCAGCCCCAGGCCGCCTGGCTGAGGTCTCTTGCGCCGCCCCTGTCCAGCCCCCAGGCCGCCTGGCTGAGGTCTCTTGCTCCGCCCCTGTCCAGCCCCCAGGCCGCCTGGCTGAGGTCTCTTGCTCCGCCCCTGTCCAGCCCCCAGGCCGCCTGGCTGAGGTCTCTTGCTCCGCCCCTGTCCAGCCCCCAGGCCGCCTGGCTGAGGTCTCTTGCTCCGCCCCTGTCCAGCCCCCAGGCCGCCTGGCTGAGGTCTCTTGCTCCGCCCCTGTCCAGCCCCCAGGCCGCCTGGCTGAGGTCTCTTGCTCCGCCCCTGTCCAGCCCCCAGGCCACTAGCCACTGGACATTTGTTCTTGTCTGCCTTTTGGACTCCTGTCTTGTAATCTTCTTGCTTTATCAAAGTATTTTCTTTATATCTGCTCAACACAATTTTGTGAATGTTTTTTGAGGAGGGAAATTCTTTACAACCATTCAACCTAAAATAATGTGGAATTTAGGGAACATGACATATAATGGTTTGCCGAAAGGTCCGTCTTATGAAACTGTCTTGCTGTGACACTCTTTGACTCTGGGCTATGAATAACCCCATCATACAGGGAAATATCAATCGGGAGATTTTAAATTAATCATTAAAAATAAATGAAAGCAAGCAAGTCAGAAAGTGACTAAGTGAGGAATGTTGAATGGAGTTTCTTGTCCGTGACCCAGACGTTCTATCTGACTGCTTTCCCTCCTCTGTCGACTGCAGCTAATGAGAGCGACGGCTCCCTCTTGACAACCTGTGGGAAAAACATCTCTAAGCTCCTGTGTTGGCTCCAAAAACTATTTGTTGTACAAATTCCCAGAGGTTGGATTCAGATCCCTCCTGTGTTGGTTTACCTACTTCCAGTGACTGGGCAGTACCGTGCTGTTCATACGCTTGACCGAATCTCTCTTTCCCTTTTCCCAGAATCGCCCTGTTTCTCTCTCTCTCTACAACCTACTTCATGCCTCCTTGTATTTCCCTGATACCGTCACACATTTTTTGTCAGTTTTTTCTGCATTAATTCATCTTTTTGTCTGGGTGTATAGAGGCATTTTCCTGCTGGGCTGGACCCTATTTTCCTATTTTCTTTGTGGGGACAACAATTTTTTCAAAGTGGTCCACTATTAAAATGAGAGTGCCGCATCCGGCAGTCGTGAAACTGGCTGCAATGTATTCTCTTACGCAATTCTGCACACTTTCAATGTGTCTCGCTCAAGGTTGAAGTTTTCTAAAATCCCCCTTGAAGACAACTACATTTAAGTTTTGTGAACAACAACCGTGCCTCAAACACATCCCACATATTTAAACACACCTGATCCGTCCTCACTCACTTTTTCAAAACATTTTCACTCCCAACTCGTCAAATAGCAACACTTGGTGGCCACGGTGGCCCTGAACTTAATACAATGCCGCTCTCGGCACCCCTCAAGCGACAGTTTGTCAGGGACGGCATGTCAGTTTCCACTCGTTACATGATGCATCTTGTCTTTTCAAAATAAACTAAAATAGACTTAATAGATCCTGAGCTGAATTGCCACGTTTTCAAAGCTCGCTGATTCGCTGACTTGAAAAATTGTGCGTCTCACCAGCCCATCTGGCCACAACATGCACCCTCCGCTTTGCACCTCAGTACCTATAAGTTCAAGACCTTCTGTTGGTCTCAGAGACAGGCAAAGTGGCCACACGTTTCTGGTGTCACCAACACTTCTGCAAAATCTTCTCCGGATCCCAAATTTCTCCTGAGCTACAATCTGGACATCCATTCAGCAGCGAAACCACCCTCAACATTTCTAGGCAGCGAATAATCTGAACCCAATAAACGGCCACACGCACTCACGAGTCTTGAGTCCACAGTTACCTCCAACATTGCTCTCCTCCATCCAACTGTCCCCGAACCTGATTCCTTCCCTCGCCACTTCATCCCTCAACCCTCTTACCCTTATAATTCCATCCCTCTACCCACAACCCTTCATACATCATTCCTTCATCCCTTCGCCCCTCAACCCCCATGCCTACATCCCCCCCATCTTTCTTTTGTACTCTTACTCATTCATAATCATAATAGGAAGCTCTCCCGCTCTGAGTTTCAACTCCCTCTCCGGCCTCCAGCTGACACCAGTGCAACATTGTTCTCCTCCCTCATCCTTTTATCCCTCACCCCTCGTCCCCTTATCCCTCTATCCCTATAAAAATGAAGTGCTGAGTACAAGAACATTTTCTGAATAATGATGGAGAAGAAAATAAAAGCGTGTGCTACAGTTCTCTTTTAGTTAATGTGAATTCACTGTGGTTCGTGGTGATTATTATCTCTGCGTGAGAACACTAGCGGGCTGCAATGGATCATCACGAGTGTCGGCCGGCTACAGATGGCAGCGCGTCACTGATCACTGGCTGCTTCATAAACCAGCATGCCATTAATTATAGAATCAATCGCAGGATCAGGGACTACTTTTAAATCACTTCGTAAAACCCATTTGTAAAGAATTTCTTTTGCGTGATGCCGTCCTTTTATGTCTTTTCATGCACTTCTTTTGTTCCTCTTTTTTTGTTTTATTTCTTTATTTGTTTGTTTTCTATTTCTTTTGCTCTTTTTGTTGGTTTTGTTGTGTTCACCTTCCTTTGTAGAGCACTTTGTAAACTCTGTTTTGAAAGGGGAAATAAAGTTATGACTGTTACTGTTATTGTTATTGTGGCCAACCCTCCTAACACTGGTCTCTACAGTAACGTAGCCCCTGTAGAAACGGGTTGAGATGTTCCCCAGAGCTATAGGAGTAGGACTAACCATGCAAGTGATACGAATAGAGGGATTTTGCTTCCTTCTCTTTAACTTAAAAGCGGCTCTTCTCAGCACCCCAAAGGTGTGGAAAATGTATCGTGAAGGTCAGATGTGAGAATAGCTGGTTAATGCAGGAAGCAGTGGACCCTCCTCTTCCTCTCTTCTCTTCTTCTCTTCTCAGGCAAAACATATAACCGAAGGGTAGAAGTCAGCCATTGATTTCAACGAAATTCTAGATAATAGGTTTTTGCAGTAGCATATCTTCTCATATCTTCTACCAGCATGCCCTCAAGTAGGCACACGTACACATGGGCACGTTGAATGTAAACCAAACGTGGTTTCCACAGGGCACATTTAATGATATATACAATCTGAGTTTGAGACCAGAGGATGACCAAAAAAACAAAAACAAAGAGTGAGAAGCTGTTTTTCATACGGACCAAATGTAGTTCTGATGTAAGTTCTGTCAGGAAGAATATTTCTTAAACATCTGCCAATCACTCCTCTCGCACGCTCACTCATAATGTCCTTGCTGTCATTGTTCGGGGCCGTCATTCCAGGTACGTTTCTATTCCTCGTACGTGGCTCAACTAAGTCGATCATATGACCCATTAGCCAGCTTAAATTAACAAGATATCCCAGGCTATCCCGGTTTCTCAAAGGCTGATCCTCACTCAAACCATCTCGTTAATTTGAGCCAGACGTCAGTCCACAGGATAGTTGTTCGTGCCCGTCAGACTTCAAAAGGGGGAAGCGTCGATCACAGAAACCATGATTTACTAACAGCACAAAGTCAAATAAACTCAAAGGAAGAGCCTCTTTATTCGCATCCATTCACGTCTGTGCATTGAATTCGCAACACTTTTAGTGTGAACGCAGCACAAGTGTTGGGAAAATGTATCGGCTAATTTTAAGTGTTCTCATCACCCCAATCAATCCGATTATATTTCTTTAAATGTGCCTTGTCTTAATGGCATGCATCATCCAATGAGATCTAAAATAATTATCTCAACTCTTTCAGAATAAGTAGATAAAAAGCCCAAAGAGTATCTAATTGATACAAATTAATAGATACTTATGAGGATATATGTACCGTATGCGCTTATGTATCTGTGTATGTATGTGGAGATGACCATATAGAACTATCAGTTTGAATATGTGTGTGAGAATCTGTGTATGGGCCGATCAGTGTGTATGTATGTATTATTCATAATCAGAAATGCAATCAATTAAGCCCCCCTAAAATAACTAAGTTGTTTGTTTTTATTTTTTTATTTTTGTGATGTCATTAAATGAAACTATTGTTTCTGACATGGACACGTTATTTATAACTCTAACATGCTACATATGTGCGTGCGTTCTGGTTTGTATGTTTTCTCCCCCTTCAAATTACAATCCAATAGCACATCATCATAATTAACGATATAATCCCACTAGGCACTAGGATCCTCGGGGAGGCTGCTGCGCTGACTCTCTCACTCTGCCAAGTAACGTCTGTCGTCAATGACATCCAGGAGTTTAGCTCAAAGTCAATGATGCACAGAGTGAACCTGTAAGTCCAGGTAGTTACCGAATGTGTCTGTCTGTAGTTGTTAACAGGTGTCATGCTTACATTCAGGTTTACCTGTAAGTCCAGGTAGTTACAGAATGTGTCTGTCTGTAGTTGTTAACGAGTGTTACCTGCTTACATTCAGGTTTACCTGTAAGTCCAGGTAGTTACCGAATGTGTCTGTCTGTAGTTGTTAACGAGTGTTACCTGCTTACATTCAGATTGACCTGTAAGTCCAGGTAGTTACCGAATGTGGCTGTCTGTAGTTGTTAACGAGTGTTACCTGCTTACATTCAGGTTTACCTGTAAATCCAGGTAGTTACAGAATGTGTCTGTCTGTAGTTGTTAACGAGTGTTACCTGCTTACATTCAGGTTTACCTGTAAGTCCAGGTAGTTACCGAATGTAGCTGTCGGTAGTTAACGAGTGTTACCTGCTTACATTCAGGTTTACCTATAAGTCCAGGTAGTTACAGAATGTGTCTGTCTGTAGTTGTTAACGAGTGTTACCTGCTTACATTCAGGTTTAATTGAGGCAAATGAAAGGGAAGTTAGAAACTGTCTCCATTGAGCGAGAGTGTGAACGAGCGAATTCGAAATACAAGAAATTAATGCTGCACATTAATGCTGTGAAAGCCTTTTCGATTGACAAAATCTGCCTAGTTTGGGCGATTTGATGGCTCGAGAAGGTCTGTAAATATATGATTCCTTGTGGGCAGATCGTCATCATCACGTGATAACGGATCTTGGCGATCTCGAAGAACTCTCTTCCTATAAAACGCTAATCTAACTAATATCGCTCCTTCATCAATGGGATCTCTGAGGAAGGGAGCTGCAAGCTTATCCAGCTAACTTAAGTTAGCTTGCACTGGAGTTTTTCGATGTCTTGCTATGGTGATTTAGCCAAACTTGCTTTATGGAACCAAAAAGCCTGTCTTGTGTAATCTTATCCAATAACTCAGTTAGCCAGGTACGAAGAATAAGGCCCTGGTATCAGCTGTTTAGATCAGCTGTTCTCTCTCCAATAGCACAGCGACACAATTACATTGTTAGCCTGTCTGCTAAATATGACTGTTTTAAATATGACTGTCTCTCTACCTTCAGTACGTTCATGCTGTTACGCGTCCCTCCCCCTCCCCATCTCCCCCCATTTGCAGATCCATCAGCATCATCAGCTTCATCAACCTCATCAGCCACCAGCAGTGTCTGGACTCCACGGGGGGGATTTATCTTGCTGCTCGGGGCACACGCCCCCCCCATTGCAGATCTCCCTGTAGAGTCCAAGCGCCAAAGACTGTCAAGACTTTATCATCACATGTCATCTGTCAGTCATAAATAATTATCTTTTCTTCACCTGACTCGTCTCTCCTGATTGAAATGGTTTGATAAGTACCCCCGTTTCGATGGCCGTAATAGAAAACTCTTCCCCGGCTTTCTCAAAGCATCAAGTTAAGTGTGTGTGCATGAATGTCAGCCGGCTGTGGAGAACCAATTCAAATGTTTTCCACTTGTACTTCACAGCTGGTCATTAAGGAGAGCCTTCTCCCACCCAGGAGTGAAATGTGTCTACTGGTTAGTTATGTTCGACCATGTGCTTAAATATACATTTGGCAAAATACAATGGAATGGAATGAAATATTAAATATAAATTTGATACCATTTGAACTAATGGCACATGCTCCTTTTAGAATTTAGTAAAATTGTGAAACAATGCTTAAATGTAAGCCCAATTCAGCTGTCAGACCGGCAAATATATTGTCATTTTGGTTTAGTTAACTCACCTATCGAAAGGGTGAACAATCTAATTCAGCATAAATGTAAATAAAGAATTTATATCTACATCATGGATCTGCGAAATGTAGCAACCTGTGTGAAATTGGCTGGAAAAGCATGGCAGAAAAGCTAACCGGCAACCAAGTATAAAGAGAGCCTGGCACACCAGTCCTAAACTGGTTTAAATCATATTCACAGAAACAGAAACCTTTTGTGTCAATTGGAAATGTATGTTCAGGTCTAAAGAGTATAAATCCTGACTTCACATGGGGTTCAGGGTTCAATCCTGGGCTCCATCTTCACGCTTCCACAAGATCATTGTCATAATTATGCAGATGATAAAGTGCACTTGGATAGTCCTATTGTGGATAAACATGGTCAAGTGGGTTAGGGTTAGTGTCATTCCTCAGTTAACATCTTTAGACTTATGGCTTTATTTTTGTTATTTATTAGGGCGACATCATTCTTGATCTACATTAATGTGCTTTGTGAGCGATATTTCTTTGTCCAAGCCGAGAGCTGTTTATTGCCATGATTGATGGAAGAGGAGAGGCATAACAGCAAAGTCAGTACATCAGCATACTATATATCTCCATTCCTTTATTTTTTGTTTTCAATATGAAATGAAATAACATTCTGTCCGAGAAATGTGTCATATACAGTTGGCTGATTGGAATCATCAGTTAAAATAAGCAAACAATTTATTCAATTTAATTACAATGAACATTTGGTCAAATCCATGTACAGGTTTCTAACTGCATGTGTATGGTTTGCTAAATTAAAGGGATATACAGTATCTTTTTCATATATTTCATTGTCTGGATCTTTGGGTGAGGGAATCTGATGTTTGGCTGAATTAAGGTGTGATGGAATTTATACAGTAAAGTCAAAGTGTATACAACACTGTGACTGTCACCTACAATAAGAAAGCACATTATATTAAAACGACCAGCCATGGCGTAATAAAAATAGTAGAGAGAGGTTGAGCCTTTATTTATATTGTTGTCAATGTAATGCTGTGATATGCTTTGAGTAAGTGGTAGCAGTGCTGGGGCACGTTGTGGGTTTAATGGTCAAAAGTTGATGCTTTAATAAAAAAATGTAGGCAACCACCAAACAATGACATTGTTTGCATGTCAGCTTAACAAATAAAACACAAAGACGTTGGCCGCTCTTACGCTCTAATTCTATCTGCAAAAATGTGAGGTGCACAGAGCGCAAAATGCTTCACTCTCATTAACAACAATTACATAAAGCACTTAAATGCATCAAAGTGGTAAATAGTGAAATTGCTGCAGAATTCTTTTGTATTGTATTACATATTTTCGTTTGCATTTTTCAGCCACTCTAGCGACACGGCTCTATGGATGACAAGGCAAGCATCTGATGGACGGATTGCCATGAACCTTTGGACAGATAATCTTAGTTTCCAGATGATGTATCTTAATGTATTTGGTGGCCGCTCACTTTTTTATTTTATTTTTACCAGGTATTGGATCGATTTGTATACCCCTCATGAGGAATCACAATCACTTTGCTGATCTTCTGACTTTTTCCATTTTGTGCCATTTTCAGGTCAAGATTTCAATTTTTACTTTGGTTTATGACTAAATACATTTTTTTTCATCAGCCTCAGTTGTGCTGTGTGTTTATTACGAATTAACAACTGCTTAGTGTTGGCAAGCGAAGGTGGTGGCAATGTTAAACTGGACCTGCTCTGCATCAACATGTTAGCATTGTCACCATGCTGACGTTAGCATTCAGAGCTCAAAGCCAACTATGTACTCAAAGCGCTATATACAATTGAAGTATTATTATTATTATTAACTACAGCCTCACAGAGACACTAGAAAGACTTGGGACTTTGTGCATCACCTCATTTGGTTTTCAACCTGGCAAAAACATTGAATGACTCGGCTGCTGTGACCCTGATAATGACTACAGCCTCTTATAATGAATTCCATTCATTTTCCATTTGTAATAAACTTCAATCAGTGTTTATAGGCTTCTCTTATATACCGGGCTGGATTTTCTCAGAGACCGAGTGATTTGTTCAAAAGCACATAAACAAGTATCGTACATTCTAGGTTACACTTTGGGGAACATACCCCCCCTTCACACTCAGAATACACACAAGCAACGAGCCACAGGTCAACTAATATGATTACAATGACCCCTCTCACTGTTGGGGCTGAATTCATATTTGTTTTACCTGGATAGGAACAATTATGTTTCCTGTTCTCAGTGTCATTTTGTGTGTATAGTTACAGCGTCACCTTACAGGAATGTCAATATGGGACATATGTGCAAACCCCTGATTACATTCAGCAACAATGTTTTATGTCCATTGCTCATGTTTTCAACATTCTGGGGTAATTAGTTGAGATGAACATGGTTGAGTTAAAATGCAAAGGCGAACGTATAGTTATTGAACTGAGGTTCTTGTTGTAAAATGAATGAAACCCCAGCCCCGACACATTTCTGTTATTTAGTAACAGCTGTTGTAACTTTCCAACATTGTACATTGCGCAAAAGCTCCATTCTCTTGGCATTTCAAACTTCGACTTGCATCATTTACGTTTGACATTTGCTCCACTTGATAAATCATGTACAAATACTACAAATAACAAATCACAGCAACTTCTCGTCTGTCGCGATTTCACGAGAACCGATCCAATCGGTCCAGTCGATGGCAGAATTATGAGTTTTTCTACAGTCCAAAATCCAAATGGGGGCATTAAACTCACTATGGGTGGGCCTTCAGCCTGCAGTCCATTGGCTACACTGTGAACAACAAGAAGATGTTGAAATCGGCAGAAGGAAAGCTAGCTCAAGTTCACTGGGCTAATGTGGCTAATGTTAACGAATATGGAGTTGATCTATTCAGTTACAATGAGTTTGGGCACAATTAAATCATAACATTGTCATATGTTTGGGCAGAAAGTGGTTCAATTAATGTAAAATATTTTTTTGTACCATTTTATCAAATTGGATATTGAAAATGGTATGATTTCACATGTAACGGTATTGATGCGTATACGGCTGGTAACGCAACATCCCTACTCTTCTGTCCACACACTTAAACTAACCAGAAATAATAATATTATTTGTATGCACTATTTACAAATTCCATGTACATTCATAAAATCAGAGTCTAAGGATCAGCTATCTGAACTCACCCAAGAGAGGCAGGTTAGTGGTAATGACGGAAGGGATTCGTCCACCACAGCTGTCAATGCAAGAAAGAGAAACACCAACTCTTTGAACCTTCCCCCCCAACATCAAAGCTGAGTTTATCCACAGATGCTCACACAATGAATCACAAAGGAGGGTTGCATCAGCACTTTAGTAGTGGTGAAAGTATTACCAGAGGCCATTGTTAGAGAAAGTACTTGTAAGTGTTTTTTAAGTTGATTCTTGAAAACAATGAGTCAAGTGCACTGTACAGCAACAAGCCAGTGTGAATCATTGGTACCATTAAAAACATGTATATACTGTATAACACATTTACATATCAGTATCCATTTCAAAGATGCTCTTTCGCCCGTTTATGTCCAAACTTCCTTCCCCTTTTCATCCTTCCATTGTCATATGTATTTTTTTGGTGTTCATTTCACAAACTCAAACTGAATGAACAACAAACGACAACAAACGATCACGCATAATAATACATGTGCATCTGAAATGAAATCTCACAGCGAGCACGTGTCAAACCGATGGCGACGTCCGCACCGGATCAGCCTGTACCAACAGACTCCAAACCAGTTCCACAGTGGCCTTGATGAAGGCGGAGCGGTATTTACAATGTGGCACAGACGGGCTCGTAGCATGAGAGCGCACGTATTCCATTGCAGCCCAATCAGTACGCAGTCTCTTTGATGATGTTGGTGGACAGGGTGTGGTTGCTGGATATGCTGATGGACTGGCGGGTAAAGGGGTGGGGGTGCCTCCTGGGTGCACGGCGGCAGGGCAAGCAGAAGTAGCGCAGCGTGCAGAAGAAGATCTGTCGGTAGGTGGCCGACACCAGGTTGTAGAGGATGGGGTTGATGGCGGAGCTGACGTAGAACAGGACGTTGGTCAGCATGTAGAAATAGTGGTAGAAGTCGTACAAGTCACTGTGAGGAAACAGGAGACAGGGAGCCGTTGTTACGACATATTGATGAGTTAAATAGATGTATTAAAGATATCATCTATCACATATATTAGACATATCTTTCAGCTTTCTACTCGTGGGAAAAACTGCCAATATATCCATTATTAAAGCTTATATGCAGCCTAAATAACGGATGTATATAGGGATGTCATGGTGGACCTGTCCCAATAAGCCTCTCAGGAGCAGGACTTTCGGGCTCAGCTTGGAACGTGAACTAAAAAGATCGACGTCAATGGCTGCCTTAGACCCATTATTACGGCAGTAATTCATCACTTGTTCTGTGGATTCAGGGGCGGAGCCAGACAATGTAAACATTCAGGGCTCAGCTCCAAACCTAGGGGGCTCCGGGAGGTGGCTATATTAACTATTTTTCCAAGACATTTAAGATAATATAATGCCTAAAGATCTGTACATTAATTGGCAGAAACATGACAGTTGCCAAGGAATAAAGTCCTTCGATAGATCCCATAACTTATGTTATGCTGTTTCATTTTGAAACCATAATACAACAAATCTTGAAAATAACCAATTCTCCCTCCTGCCGCCTAAACGAAGCAAACATTGTCTGATGTTATTATTTATTTTAATTACATACAAACATGGGGTAGGATTTTGGCATCAACAGCATTACTAATCTTAAATCCTATTTTTGTTACACTATGCTGGATAGTCATGGTTTTAAGGCGTAATGTAATTATATATAGATATATAGACATATATATTTATTTAAGTAGCTTAAATACAGTTGTAAATACATTTATAGTTGTAAATACAAAGTTCAATTGAATAATATCTTAACATTATTTGTTTAATTAAACTGGATAATACATAATCTAATACTCAATACATGTTCTTCTCTCCTTTCAAATAAAGTAAGGACTGGATTAAAACACATGCTCTTGAAAAGCTCAGCTTCAAGCCTCAGTGTGCGTTTCTCCACTGGCAACGGTCGTCATGCTGTCCACCTCCGCGCCTGCTACCTGGAGCTCGTCATATTCGGTGGTAGTTTCCGCTGCAGAAGGTGTATCCAGGACCACAAGTTGTCACAATGACAGAAACAGGCCGGGCCGAGCTCACAGCCAACGCAAAGCAGCGCAGTGCAACTCTCATTGCTCGTTTCAAAGCAACACAATTGTCCAAGTGGTAAACGCGCTCGGGCCCGTCTGCGTGCCCAAAGGCTCATTGATCTTAAAATGGTCAAGAGCATTGCTGGAACATTGCCGTCTTCGGCAGCAGGCAGCCATTGCACCATTGACCATTAAAAACCTGGTCTACAGTCAATGGTGGAGTTTTTTTCGGGTATTTAAAGGGCAGATTATTCAGACAGGATGCACCTACATAATCTTGTTACACACACACACACACACACGTACACACACACACAGGCAAGGACCGCATGCCTGTCCCTTCCCTTCCCAATATGTCACGGCAACATGAATTCAACACCTCCCTAGTGCTTTGAAACTTCATTCATAATTCTAAATTTAAGTTTTGAATGCTGAGCAGCGTCTGCTTTTTAAATTCTGTTTAAACAATCACATGTCTGCACAGTTGCTGATAAAGACAGGACTACACTACTATTATTAACATAATAATTAGATTCCAGTGGTGACTGTGGAGGACTGTTTCTGTCCAAACACTTCCTATACCTCCAGTGTGGTGAAGTCCAAAAGTCAAATTGTATTGAAAAAAGGGTGAATTGATACTGTGGCTCCTTGAAAGGTTATGAGTCACAAACTGGAATCTGGTGTATCGATCTGCTGTGCTATGCAGTGGCCAAAGGTCTCTGAGGTGTGTGGAAAGTCAAGGATGTGCGTGTCTGTCTGCATATAGGGACACCATTAAAGATGAGGGGTAGCATTGAAAGGTAGTTGACCTTTTCATCACATGCAGTGAGGTAATGCTGTGGGCTCCGCTCATGGTGGATGAATGACTAGTACAATTTCTATTTTGATAGGAAATCCTGCATTTGTCATTACAATGCGTGGGACAAGGGCCGCATTTTTACATAATAATTTTGTGCTTCCTGCACACAAGTTAATTTCCTCTTGTGGCAGCTCCACTAAGGACCGATTTATCAAAGAGCACTGCGATTACCAGGAAGGAAAATACCAATATGTTCACTGGTCGTTGACTACTTCCAGGAGCTTCCAGTGGCTTCAAGGCTTACTGATGCCTCCGATACTCCCAATCCACATTCATGTGTTGACATTGAAGGACTTTTTAATCGTTAATGTCAATGTCTAGTCCTTCGCCGTCTCTGCCTGTCTTCAGTCTCCAAGAGTGTCGAACTGATTTCAGAACTAAAGACTTTTCATACAGGCGAGCACAATAATCTGGCTTTTTCCTGCTGCTTCTCCCCAGGCAGATGTTTTCTTCTTCTTCTAAAACTAGCGACCCTCTTCCGATGGGTTCACTCCAGCCGACATGCTCGCATCACGCCCATCTTCAAACTCGCCCTCAATTTTGATCCCAATTTACGTTTTGTGATGGACACACAGAGTCAGACATATACACACCTGGCAAAGTACTTCAAACCGCTACGGTCGGCGTCTCCAGGACCACATTATGAGAACAATAGCAGCGTTGCAGTCGTGGCTGGTAATAACACCCAATGACTGAAGTCTTTTTATACAGCTGCAGAGTTGACTCATGCCATTTTAAAGAGGGCTGATGTTGTCCACTGTGTTTTATTGGGTCCCTAAATAAAAACATTGCTTGCCTCTAAATATTGCCTCCACTGCAGGCATAATGCATAAAACACACCCAACACATTATTACCATAATCTGCTCTTACTTGAGACAAACGGTTGCTCATGTTTGACTACCAGTGGATGGCAACTTGCTTAATGAGGGGAAACAGCAATTATACCATTTCCTTATTAATAAGTCATTAATTTGAATTATATTACAGTTTGGTTGCCTCACAGGTAAATCAGAATATTATTATGTTTATTATGTCTATTATTATTATTATTGTTATTATTATGCATGACACAATGCTTGTGAGGCTTTCGAGACATAATTGAAAAATGTTCGACGACAAACAAACAATGCCTTATTTCCACATCTAAAGGGTCTTTCACGTCGGGGGCGTTTTGTTTTAATTTTCCAGAATTTAATTTGCACATCAATGCCTTTTTAAAAAAAAAAAACTGTTGTGAATATTACTCAGCGATAAAGCAAAGAACAATTTTAGTAAACCGTTAGTGTTTAATGACGTCATGTTGACTATATCAACATGTAATATTGTTGATGCAAAAGAACAAGACCAGAATGTAGTTTAAACCAATAAAATACTTTTCTTGTTTGGATAGAGAAGCTCAGTTTCCTGTGCTGCAACACGCCTAGTCAGCACAATCAGACTAAGAGAAACTTACGATGACAAAGAATGGCCTGTGAGAAAGAAGGCAGGTGACACAATGTTTTAAACACTCTGAAGAAACAACTAAAATGACCAAACTTTTAATAAAGCTCGACTTAGGAGAGGAAGAGGTAGACTTTACGTAAAATGTTTCTGCCCAGAAACGACAGAAATACGAGGCTTTGCCAGCACTAACGTTCATTTACTGAAACAGTGTGTTGGATTTAATTATGGACAACAATATGTGGTTTGGAAGGACTAAGCGTTTCAGGAAAAACAGAAAAGAGAGAGAGAGAGAGAGAGAGAGAGAGAGACAGAGAGAGACATCTAATGAAGGCAATCTAATCAGGAAGACGTATCTGTCCTGCTCCTCTTTGTCAGATGCTCTTGACGGATGACCTTCTAAACGGCGGCTATAGCCACCATTAGCGCGTGCATAGGGTCTCTGCATATGTGAAAGAAATGTGCGCGCACGTGAAGGTTCTATGTGTGGCTCTACGTGCACTGTGTGCACAGCTTCGGTATGTTTTCTGCACAGAGCAACTCCCCACAAAAAAACACCCCACCGGGGGTCCCCTTAGTGTCAGAGGCGGAGCAGGACTCGTTACTCACTCGGACCAGTCGGAGACGTAGCAGAACATGAGGCGGCGAGCGTGATAGGGCAGCCAGCAGACCACGAAGGCTATGACCACCGCTCCTGAACACACAAGGGAGAGAGAGAGACAGGATGTAGATCTGATACGGAGCAGGGAGAAAAACACACACGGAAACATACAGAAAGTCAACATTTGCTAAATTGTACAACAATGTACCACAATGTACAACAATGTACCAGAATGCACAACAATGTACCACAATATACAACAATGTACCACACTGTACAACAATGTACCACAATGTACCACAATGTACCACACTGTACCACAATGTACAACAATGTACCAGAATGCACAACAATGTACCACAATATACAACAATGTACCACAATGGACAACAATGTACCACAATGTACAACAATGTACCAGAATGCACAACAATGTACAACAATGTACAACAATGTACCACAATGGACAACAATGTACCACAATATACAACAATGTACCACAATGTACCACACTGTACCACACTGTACCACAATATACAACAATGTACCACACTGTACACCAATGTACCACAATGCACAACAATGTACCACACTGTACCACAATGTACCACAATGTACTACAATGTACCACAATGTACCACACTGTACCACAATATACAACAATGTACCAAACTGTACAACAATGTACCACAATGCACAACAATGTACCACACTGTACCACAATGTACCACAATATACAACAATGTACCACAATGTACCACAATGTACCACACTGTACCACAATGTACCACCATGCACAACAATGTACCACAATGTACCACAATGTACCACACTGTACCACAATGTACCACAATATACCACAATATACAACAATGTACCACACTGTACCACAATGTACCACCATGCACAACAATGTACCACAATGTACCACAATGTACCACACTGTACCACACTGTACCACAATGTACCACAATGTACCACAATATACAACAACGTACCACACTGTACCACAATGTACCACCATGCACAACAATATACCACAATGTACCACAATGTACCACACTGTACCACAATGTACCACAATATACCACAATATACAACAATGTACCACACTGTACCACAATGTACCACCATGCACAACAATGTACCACAATGTACCACAATGTACCACACTGTACCACACTGTACCACAATGTACCACAATGTACCACAATATACCACAATGTACCACAATATACCACAATATACAACAATGTACCACACTGTACCACAATGTACCACAATGTACCACAATATACAACAACGTACCACACTGTACCACAATGTACCACCATGCACAACAATATACCACAATGTACCACAATGTACCACACTGTACCACAATGTACCACAATATACCACAATATACAACAATGTACCACACTGTACCACAATGTACCACCATGCACAACAATGTACCACAATGTACCACAATGTACCACACTGTACCACACTGTACCACAATGTACCACAATGTACCACAATATACAACAATGTACCACACTGTACCACACTGTACCACAATGTACCACAATGTACTACAATGTACCATACTGTACCACACTGTACCACAATGTACCACAATATACAACAATGTACCACACTGTACCACAATGTACCACAATGTACCACACTGTACCACACTGTACCACAATGTACCACAATGTACCACCATGCACAACAATGTACCACAATGTACCACACTGTACCACACTGTACCACAATGTACTACAATGTACCACACTGTACCACACTGTACCACACTGTACCACACTGTACAACAATGTACCACACTGTACCACACTGTACCACAATGTACCACAATGTACTACAATGTACCACACTGTACCACACTGTACCACAATGTACCACAATATACAACAATGTACCACACTGTACAACAATGTACCACAATGTACCACAATGTACCACACTGTACCACAATGTACCACAATGTACCACACTGTACCACACTGTACCACAATGTACAACAATGTAAAACAATGTACCACAATGTACAACAATGTACAACAATGTACCACAACGCTCTGCATACAGTCTGTGAGACAGTCAATGCTGCGGCGTGTGGTGTTCAATGTAGGCTCCAGAAGGTCTGTAATAAATGATTCCTTGAGGGCAGAATGGATAGCGCTCGTATAGGAAGTCATCATCACGTCATAAGAACTCTCTCCCTATAAAACGTTAATCTAACTAATATCGCTCCTTCATCAATGAGGAAGGGAGCTGCCACTTTCTTCAGGGGGCGTGGCCAGATTATCCAGCTAGACTAAATGAGCCTGGCTGGAGCAGGTTCAAACTTTTGGATGTGTTGCTATGGTGGTTTCTACTTCTAAACCGTCTACCTGTCTCTTAGACCCCATCCCAACGATGCTGCTTAAAGACGTGTTGCCTTTAATTGGCACCTCTCTGCTGGATATTGTTAATGTGTCTTTGCTAACAGGCCATGTAACACATTCCTTCAAAGTAGCTGTAATTAAACCTCTCCTGAAAAAGCCCACTCTTAATCCAGAGGTGTTGGCTAACTACAGACCAATCTCTAACCTTCCCTTCCTCTCTAAGATCCTTGAGAAAGTAGTCGCAAATCAGTTGTGCGACTTCCTACATCAGAATAGTTTATTTGAGGAGTTTCAGTCAGGATTTAGAAAACACCACAGCACAGAGACAGCACTGGTGAAAATTACAAATGACCTCCTAATTGCATCAGATAAAGGACTCATCTCCGTACTGGTATTATTAGACCGTAGTGCTGTGTTCGACACCATTGATCATGACATCCTATTACAGAGACTGCATCAGTCGATTGGCATTTCAGGTACCGCACTAAGTTGGTTTAAATCCTATTTATCAGATCGATCTCAATTTGTATTTGTAAACGATGAAGCCTCAATGACCACCAACGTTAATCACGGAGTTCCACAAGGTTCTGTGCTTGGACCAATTTTATTTACCTTATATATGCTTCCTTTGGGCAATATTATCAGGAAACACTGCATAAACTTTCATTGCTATGCAGACGATACTCAATTATATCTATCGATCAAACCAGAGGAGACCAACCAGCTTGCTAAAATTCAAGAATGTCTTAAAGACATAAAAACATGGATGACCTGCAACTTCCTGATGTTAAACTCAGACAAAACTGAAGTTATTTTACTGGGCCCTGAACACCTCAGAGATCAATTATCTGGTGATGTGGTTTCTGTAGATGGCATTTCCCTCGCATCCAACACCACTGTAAAGAATCTAGGCGTTATCTTTGACCGAGACTTGTCCTTTAACTCCCACGTTAAGCAAATCTCAAGGATTGCATTTTTTCATCTACGTAACATTTCAAAAATCAGGCACATCTTGTCTCAAAAAGATGCAGAAAAGCTGGTTCACGCGTTTGTTACTTCCAGACTAGATTACTGCAACTCCTTATTATCAGGCTGCCCTAATAAGTCTCTTAAATCCCTCCAGTTGATCCAGAATGCTGCAGCTCGTGTACTTACAAAAACTAAGAAAAGAGATCACATTACTCCTGTATTAGCTGCGCTGCACTGGCTCCCTGTAAAATCAAGAATCACATTTAAAATTCTTCTCCTCACCTACAAAGCCTTGATTGGTGATGCACCATCATATCTTAAGGAGCTTGTAGTACCATATTGCCCCACTAGAGAGCTGCGCTCACTAAATGCGGGGCTACTTGTGGTTCCTAGAGTCCTAAAAAGTAGGATGGGAGCAAGAGCCTTCAGTTATCAAGCTCCTCTTTTATGGAACCAGCTTCCACTTTCAGTCCGGGAGGCAGACACAGTCACCTCATTCAAGAATAGACTTAAGACTTTCCTGTTTGATTGTGCTTATAGTTAGGGCTGAATCAGGTTTGCCCTGGTCGAGCCCCTTGATATGCTGCTATAGGCTTATAGGCTGCTGGGGGATGTTTTAGGATACACTGAGCACCTCTCTCCTCTTCTATCTCTCCTTATGGATACATTTACATCTCTCCATTGCACCTTATTAACTCTGCTTCCTCCCCGGAGTCGTTGTGACTTCACGTCTCATAGGGTCCATTGGACCTGGAGGTGTCTGATGCCTGGTGAGCCGGCCTCCCGCGTTGGCCCTGCTGATGCCCCGCCCCCTCCTCTCTACCTCCTTCTGTTTCATGGATTGGAGTTCCATTCATACATTGTCATATTCATGTAATGTGTTTATGTAACTTTGTAAATGCTGTTCATTCTGTACACATGACATCTATTGCTTCTGTCCATCCGGGGAGAGGGATCCTCCTCTGTTGCTCTCCTGAAGGTTTCTTCCCTTTTTTCCCTGTGAAAGGTTATTTTTGGGGAGTTTTTCCTGATTCGATGTGAGGTCCTGGGACAGGGATGTCGTATGTGTACAGATTGTAAAGCCCTCTGAGGCTAATTTGTAATTTGTGATATTGGGCTATACAAAATAAACTGAATTGAATTGAATTGAATTGAATTGATTTTTCCAAACTTGCTTCGAGGAACCGAAAACCCTGACTTGTGTAATCTCATCCGCAAAATGATCCCGCTAACCATGTTAACTAACTTTAAGTGATTCCTTACATGTAAGACCAAGACAAAGAGAACACCTTAAATACTTAGGTGAACATCTTAAGGAAACCTTAAGTGTGTTCTGTGCATATGATTTTATTTTATTTAAGGAAACCGTAACTCAAACTTTAAGGTGGATCATAACTTAAAGTTGTTTTGTTGTTTTAATAAACACTAATGTTACTGTCTGAGCTCAACCCCCTGGTGTTATAAAATGACTCTCCAATGGGAGAGACTGTGCCTTTACATCCTTTTCTAAATAAAGCTGTTAAGACCAACTTCTCGACTCCGAGATTAACATCTGTATTGATTTATTCAGCAAACACACAAACTTGGACCAGTCAACTCCACTGCCGCAGGCCCAAGTTTAATGAAGACAGAGGCTCTAAATAAATAAACTGCTTCCTGGCCAGAGTTTAAAAACATGACCCAGGAAATATCCAAAGGCAATCTGCAATGTCGTTAAAACCCTGAGATATGTTTAATCTAGTTTGGATGGAACCAGCCCTTTACTTGTACAACATCATGATCAAATGGGATGTATGATGTTAATATTAATATAATAGTGTTATATTTATATTAACCATATAGCATATAGTATATTTATACAATTTGATATAACATGTTTATATACCACTAATACTATAACACTGACGTTTGTAATTTTTGCTCCTTCATGAAATCCTTGAGCATGAAAAAGACTCGCTGGAGCACCTCGACCTCTTTCCAATGTCCCGCCCCTCCAGGCTGGAAGTCGACTAGTTATGGTCCCGAATGGAACATTTTAAAACATAGTTACGTTTCGCCCGTGCCAGTCTGTACGGTTATTTATTTTAAAACTGGGGCGAGGCTTATTTAAAATGATGTACATTTTGTGTTGTGCACAGGTTCCATTCGTCGAGCTGCACACCCTTGTAGCGCAGCGCCTCGGTCACAGCGGCTTTGGATACACGTTGGACGTCCATGATGGAAAAGGCTGCTGCTGTAATTTCTCTTAATTGAACCGTGCTTGTCATCCCCAGAATACAAAGCAAACAAACTCCACGTTATAAGGGCCTTTTTCCTTTTGCACTGTAGAAAACCAACAAATAGGAAAATGTCATCTTACTTCACTTGGGTGTTACTATTTCGGGGGCCAGTGTCCAAAATCTTAAACATTGCGGGAAACTTATCCGTTACAACTTCGAAAGGGACACAAATATACACAAATATACACAAGTATACACAAATATACTCAAATATACTCTTCACTGTGCCTGTGAAGAAAGACTACATCTGATTCTGATGCACGCTTCTTCTTCTTGTCTCTCAAGGCTCCGTTAAGACATTATAGAGTCTTAAGTGGGGCGCAGCAAAGAGCGACTCTCGCGCACTGATTGTTTTTTTCATTTCAGTTACCTCTCAAGGTTTCCTTTTTAAGAACATGTACAGGTGCAGTAGAGGAACGCTTAAATATTCAGACACACTGCAGCTGTGAAAGCAGTGGGGGAGGTCGGAGCCAGCTCCATTAATGCATTACACACACACACACACACACACACACACACACACATTCTGAAACCCTGTCAATCAACCCTTTTAAAAAATATTCTTACATACGAGTCATGGAACCATGGACCGCTTTGTTTTGTTTTTCTGATTTTTATAATTATTGAAGTCCTGTGCTCGTGAAAATTGATTCAAGGACTTTTTTTGCATTAAGATTTTAAAAGGTGTAGTCTGATCCTTACTTGCATAGATTTGTAAATGTTCTACATTCTCATGTCTCTTCATTTAACTTCAATGTGAAGTTTAAACCTCTGAAGGACATTCATTAAAGTTCAGGCTTTACTACTTTATATTAAAATGTGGACCTCCAAATGTCTTCTGGTCTGATGGATAGGTGCACCAGTTCAGAGACACACACACACACACACACACACACTCTTAAAGAGCAGGCCTAACTCAGTTAGAGAAGGGCAGGGGAAGAGCGAGCCGGCCTGTCGGGACGTCAACGTCTCAGTCAGCTTTGGTAATTGATGAGTACGGAACGTGGAGCACATGCCAGTGAGGATCAGTCAGTCTCTACATTACATCTGTGTGACACAGTGAGAGTATGAGAAATCATTTCAAGAATCCTCTTCCCGTAATTGAAATGTCACGGCAATATCAATCTCATCCGATCGGCGCGAGTATCAGAGACGACTCTTTTGGCCCATTTGAGCTTTCAATTCAATCAATGTGATATGCTGGACAGGGTTCACGACAATGGACCATTATGGGAAGACGCGTTTCATTACGAGCCCCTAATGAAACGCCAGAGATGTCATCACTCTGATTATTAACCTAGAGCTGCAATACAGAGACTCAGTAGACGCTATTCACGTCATATACACACTAAAAATAGAGTTATTGTCCATAAGGTAGTGCACTGTCAAGCTGTTGGTTAACTTTAAACCGTTCATAAGGAAAACAGCCAATTAATACCAGCTGTGCAAGCTGATTACTCAGGTTAGCTGTCTCATAGCCGTACTACTTACTAATTCCATACATTATATGCAGTATATTGTTTTAGCAGTTAGTTAAAAAACAAAATCAACGTAACGCTAACACGGTGCAACGTTCTATCAAATTGAGATTTCTTTCTTCTTCTTCTTTCTGTTTATTTTTCATGTTTTTTGCAGAACTCGTCCGTGTCCTTGTGTTGTGGGAGATCCATCAACAGCGCAGAAAAGAAGAAGAATGAAATCAAGTGCGTCTTTTATGCATTCCGTTTGTCACCTTTTCAGTGTGAACACACAATTTGTGCTTCCAAAATATTACGTTGAAGAATATTTCCGGTTGTTGGTGCATTATGTTATATAGAGAAATATAAAGTAGCCATATCTCCTTCTGTATACGGAAGGATGGAGGTATATGTGTGTACAGTGGGAACACTTACGGAGAACAAGAACCCCGTGGCGGAGCGACTGCGCCCGGTTGGGCTCCACGGTGACATTCAGCGTGGTGGGATTTCCCCCGATGACACAGACGCGGTTCTCCTGCTCCGCCTCACGGTACATCCGCAGCAGCTGATTGGCTATGACCCCGTTCAGTGCAGATATGGCCACCATGGGCACCACAAAGGACAGAAACGCGTTTACCTTCAGGGAGGAAAGATAGAAGAAGGTCAAACGATATGTCCTAAGATTTGTTTATATTTTACAACATATAGATAGATAGATGGATAGATGGATAGATAGATAGATAGATGGATAGATGGATAGATGGATAGATTAGATTTATTAATCCCGCCAGGGGACATTGTTTTGTTACAGCAGTATTTATACATACAAGTAAAGTAATATTAAATATAAAAATGCACAATATATTAAAAAAAATAGAATCAAATTAAATTAAATTAACTAACAAAACAATGGTGCAAAGATGTATCCAAACAAACAACAGGGCAACAGTGTTATAGTTGAGTGATTGATTGAGGGGATTTATTATAAAGTGTTATAGCAGTTATAGCAAGTCATCCACTCTTGCCCGGTACTCCTCCTCCCCCATTACCTAAGAAAGAAAAAACAGAGGAGACTAGCACAGCGCCATCTTGCCATCTTGCCATATTGAGTATTGTCACTTAAAAAATAAAACATTTATTTTTAGGCAAATACTGCTGAATATTACTTGAAAGCGACTGATTTGTCCAATTATGAAAAATCTATTGGAAAATGTTCAAAGAGTGGTGGAGGACAACATTTGGGGTCGAAAGGGCACGAGAGGTGAAGGAACTTGGTGACAGTCGGGCGAATCACTTCAAAATTCTGAAATGCAAAAGATCAGAGGTGCAGCAAAAGCCAATTTAGTTGGCCACTTTCTGTGCTTCTCAAAACCTTTTTGCAGCCACTGTGGTCCTCCTTTGATCACAGCAATTCAGCAGACATATGAACACATCAATAGTGGCGTCGCTTTGTTTCCCCCGGCAAAGGAACGATGACAACAGTTTCACTTCCCACTCGTGTTTCAAGCAATTCAAGAGTTCCGTCGAGAAACAGAACAAACACTGGCGGAAAATCACATTTCACGAGCGCTGTCGTGAAATGCCGTAATGGAAACTTTTGCTCAAACAATTTCTGTCACACTCGGCTGCATCGCCGCTGGAACACAACAGAGGGAGGAGAGCGGCGGAGATTAATGAGAGAGAAGAATGGAGTCGAGAGCCGGGAGGGGGGGAAGAAAAGGAGGAGAGGAGAGGAGAGGAGAGGAGAGGAGAGGAGAGGAGAGGAGAGGAGAGGAGAGGAGAGGAGAGGAGAGGAGAGGAGAGGGGAGAGAGGAGAGGAGAGGAGAGGAGAGGAGAGGAGAGGAGAGGAGAGGAGAGGAGAGGTGAGGTGAGGAGAGGAGAAGAGAAGAGGAGAGGAGAGAAGGAGAGGAGAGGTGCTGCTACACATCCGTTATGACAGCCGACTCCTCAGCGGAGCTACCGTGTGAGAGGATGTGGTGGAGGTGCGGGCTGTTAAGTTGTGTAGATATTTGCTTAATCGATGTAACTAACAGCTCTTCCATCAGTTCTTCCCCGCAGCGTTCCCTCTCCTCACACACACACACACACACACACACACACACACACACACACACACACACACACAGACGTTTTTCCAAGGGATAATCACGGATGAGAAATGCTAATGGCTTTAACGAAGAGGCTAGCTGACTCCTGAGGACCCCCCCGCCCCCCCACCCTCCCCTCTCGACATTGTTGACTCAATAAAGCTGAAAAGGAGAAAGCAGAGGAGACGCAGCAAGACAAACCCCCGGCTTTGGAGTGAGGAGAAACCTCTGCTTGGGTGGAAATAAAGAAATAAGAAACACGAGAACTGTCAGAGCTTTTGAGGATAATTGGGACTGAAGTGCAAGGAAATTGAGATATTATGATGTCAGAGGGGAAATTGTGTCGGTGTGTACATTTTGATGCATACAGAAGGAAAATGCAAAGGAGGTGGAATGATGGAGGGCCACCAAGACAGCAGGACCTTGACGTCCTCTTCGCTAACCGCTGCCAGAGCATCAACTGTGTGCAATATATAACTCTTATCGAGTCTTGAAGAACACATTTTTCTCATTCACCGGCCCGTCACCAGAGATTTACGACGAGCGGTTGCTGCACTTGTCGTTCCTCTGGGATGTGACTGAGATAAGCCGGCAGGCTCCCCACCTTGATAACAACGAGCTGTTGTGCAGGTAAGCACCCGTTTCTATAGGGGTGTGTTTGTTTGTTGGCCATCTTTGTTTCATTTTCCCATCTGGATTGGTGGCGTTCAGGGAAGGAAATCATGAAAAGAAAAGATCTCTCTCTTAGATTGTTACAATATACCAGTGAAATTCCACAATTCTCAAATAATAACTCCCATGTACTTCAACATACATTCCTTTATTACTGTAAGCTAATTTATTTATGATCCCGGAAGATCAAAGTAGCTGGCCCAAAAAATTATTTGATCAATGTTGAACACATTGATCAATGTTATACGTTATATTTATTCATTTGTACCCAATAGAGCTGAATCAATACTAAACCAATGCAACCCGGATGTACAATAAGAACTGGATTCGGTGCCACTGCTTAGCATTGCTTGGAATTTGTATTCCAGAGACAACTCCCAGTATATCATTCATATTGTATTATCACCATAGGCTCCCATTGTTAAAAATAAATAAATAAATCAAGGTCCAGTTGTGGGGAGAGCCAAGGACTGTGTCTGTCATTTTAATTCTAGTTTTTTTTATAATGGGCATGTCTCTCAGCAATAATATTAGAAGATTGTGAGATGTTTTCCAGTGTTGGATTAGTAATAGAGGAAATATAATTCAATGCTGCGAAAAGACGACCACAACATGGATTGGGTGAAGCTGGTGATTGGACTGATGAGCAGCAGTGAAGAGAGAGAGGGTCTAAAGGAGCGCGATGGAGCGAGGAGCGGAAGATGGCAGATGTTGTATGTATTTAAAAAAATGTCAAACAAAATTGGATAAGCATATGTGGCTCTATATCAAACAAAATATGTCCTCAATGATAAAGGATGCTCACTAATTATGCTAGCCGTTAGAAAGCTCGCTCAATGCCGTTATAAAAGCCGATGCGACCCCAAAGAATGACGTGTATTATTCCGCGTTATCCTCACAGCAGGAGCTCATGTTTCTTCGCGTGGACGTAAACCCCGAGAGGCTGAAACGTGATTGGCCTGCGGAACAAGGGGAGCGAGTCGAACATCGTAACCAACAAGACGGCCCACATGTTGAGCAGCTTACATCGTCTACCTTCGGGGGGGAAGAAACCAACAAGGTCCACCTGGAAATCCACGAGCAGCAGGTACCTGGAACTCAAATCCGGCTCTCCGCTCGGTTACCCGTACAAAAAGCACCGTGTGACACAAATTGAAAGACGGGAATCAATAAAATGATCCTCGTGTCTCGGTTCTGTTTCCATCACCGCGACCTTCGCAACCCGGACGCAGACGGAGTTACTGGAGAGGGGGGGCAAAGCATTTGTCTCCTCAGCCTTCATGCATGGGAGACTTTTATTATTTATTTTTTTAATCGCTGTTAAACTTTCGCCGTTGGGAATCGTTCCAGTGTTGTTAGCTTGGAGGAGGAAGACAGACGAGCCCGTTTGCCTGTGTACGCCTTGCTTTTGTTGTTAAGTCTGGCTGACTCACTCAATTGTTATTGTATATATATATATATATATATATATGCCCCCGCACGGTGTGTTTTGATCACTGTGCTTCACACCTTTTGGGTTGTTTTTTTTCTGCCCGGCTCAGGTTTCCGTTTCTATCGCTTTGACACCCCTCATGAGAGGCGCGGGTGGATATTTATTCGGTGTTAACAGACTTGCGTCTGTGCCTGTGAGCTGTCCGTTTGGATACGGTAGTGTTATTATTTATGCTGTTACCCTGAAACTCAAACTCAAAGAGTTCAGACCAGCCCACACATATGGGTGATAGAGATCAGACTTAGAGCTTTGGTCTGTGAACCTGGCTTTGCCACACAATCTGTGTTTCCTCACCACTGTGGAGAGGCGGAGGGACACCTTAATGAAACCCGTTTTACTCTATTTATAATGAATACAAAGAAACATCTCATTTAACACAGATTATTTTTCAGAAATGCAGAGCCTTCCAGGAACAAGAGTGACGTCAATCAGCTGTTATGAACGTAATCAATTCAGAATTAATTCAACTTTTTTTAAGTAGCTTTTACATTTCCTATTGCTGTTATACTCGCAACATAAATTATATGAAGATTATTATGAAGGACAAGGCTGAAAGAGAAAGATAGTGTCCCCCAGCACTTGACGAGGTCCCGGTTACTTCTCCAAAAACCTGTGGCTCATATTCATCTCTTACTATTTCTATTTGTTCATATCTCGTTCATCTGTCTATTAAAAACTACTTCCCTCTTTGCCAGCCGTCTGCGCCTTCTTGGACCTCTCCGGACTTTTAATCTTTCTCATTTCCTTATTGCACAAAAATATCAATTCACAGAGTGATACATCAATAAGTTATCCTAGTCAACTTTTATACTCTTCCATGTCTTATTCTTAAAATTTGAATGTTCATATTTCCACAGCTTAATGCCATGGTTCCACATAAAGAGCATGGTAGGTGCAATTATAGAGGAAATGACAATGTAAAAGAAATAATAATAATTAGAAATGTATTTGTAGTGCTCACAATAATGCACATGTATAAAGAATATCCTACTGGAAGTACTCTGGATACTTGAGTAAGTCCATTCCTCACTGGGTTCCTGTTCTCAGTGGCAGCGTTGTTCATTATCTGGATGTACAAATGAGACTTTTTCTGACACACAAGCTCTGCCTGTAATTGCCGTAGTAAAATGTCACAGAAAAGTCAATCCAAAAGAATAATTCAGTTTCCTACCTCCCCTGTCATGTTCAATTAAAGTGTCTTGTAAACCCCTGATGTTTACCAGAACCTCAGACGGTGTCGTTACGTCTGTAACCACATATTTAGTCATTCTGTCACATGGGTTTTTGTACTTATTGCCATTGAACAATAATATCATTTCAGTGATGGCTGTCATTTTACTGGAAGAGCATGCCCGTACATTCTGCTAATGTCGTATTGCCTTGCTTACATCCTAGTGTGTGACCACTATTATACAATATCTCCTTGGTAACATAACATCTAGCATTTACTGTTTGTCTGCCATCCTTCTTTCTTCCTTGCACACATTCAATTGCTAGAATGGCCGTTTGCCACGCAATGAAACCGCTGCCCTCCTCACGACACAAACAGAAACAAAGGAAGGAGAACACAAAGCCAATTGACCCCCAAATGTCTGAGGAACAAAATTACAGTACAGCTGTCACGTTCACTAAAACCTTCCTCACACCGTCTTCCTCACAAAGTCCGCTGAGTTCACATCGTTTCTACACCAATTATAGGAAAAGTAATTATCATGACAATAGTTCATATCGGGAGCCTCAGTTTCTTGAGTCTGTTTCTCTACAGAATGTATAATCTTCCGAATTCAATATGTCAAAAAAAAAAAAAGCGCTGTTATTTACAAGTCATCAGATTGGATTTGCGTGTCCAGACGTCCCCAACCAGTCTACGTGGGCTGCTGTGGTAAAGACGTAGGCACGGTCTCCGGGAGAAGGGGGCTGGATCTCTGGGGCCACGCCTTCCTTTCCCGTGGCCTGCTCATTGCTTACAAGTAGACGGTATACAAGCTACATTTAAAAGAAATAAAACAAAAATCCTAATCTTCGTCAGATTATATCTGGTGGGTTCCAAGATTGCATATCGGCCAATGCCTCTCCAGCTCTCCACACGGAACCGTTTACCTGAATTCAAGCGGAGCCTGTTCAAACGTGATTGGCCAACACGACTCAACCCGACTTCAAATGAAACCAGAACGCTTTCAAAGCCACAATTTTGTCCCGCCGCCTCCATGTATTTACAGATATTAACGAATAAATTGCTGCGCTGATGACGCAGCGTTGTGACGACGAAGCATTAGCCCTTTTAAACCAGGGGTGTCCAACGTACGGCCCGCGGGCCGGATAAGGGCCGCGAACGGGTTTAATCCGGCCCGCGAGATGATTTTGCAAAGCACAAAAAAAGAATGAGCTGCAACTTTTCAATGAAAGAAACTGCTGTTCTAAATGTGTCCACTGGATGTCGCAATAGCAATTCTGTTAAGCGAGCAAACTGTTCATACCGGGGCCAAGCTAGTAGGCCACAGCTAGTCCGGAGCTAACTTGTCATTCTGCCTGCACGATGTGAACATTACGTGCTTTGGCACCCTCATTGCCCCAAAATGTCAAAGGTGGGCGCAGAGTGCAGACTGACCCTTGACAAATGGTCATCCTCCTATATATTCAAAGTGAATAGGAAAGCCGTGTGTTATGGTGTGCTCACAGCATGTTTCAGTGCTGAAAGAATATAACATTGGTCGCCACTATGAGACTCTTCATGCCGACAAATACAACAAGTTTCAAGTTTCAAGGACAACAGAGAAGAGAGAAGGTGAATGAATTGTTGGCGGGGCTTGCTAATGAAATAGCGGTGGCTTCAAAGTCATTTAGTGAGAGGGAATTTGTGAAACATTGCATGCTGAAGGCTGCGGAGATTGTTCGCCCTGAAAAGCGCCCGGCTTTTGCAAATATCAGCCTGACAGGATTTCTGATTTCTTGCGGCGGCGCAACTCGCAGGTGGTGATGCAGCTCACTTTCCTTGTCTGAAAGAGGTGTGCGCGCCCCAACAGGCCGCAGACAGGAAGCGGTTCAAAGATAAAATAACGGGACTATGGCGGCGGTTTGAGCAACGCGTTCAGATTTTTTGGTGAACTGGAGAAATACTTCAAAGTTGTTTGCTCGCCATTCACGGCGAATGCCTCTGATCTGCCCGTCAACATCCAACTTGAAATAATAGACTTGCGGTGTGACTCAGATTTGAAGGGCAAATTTGCCGCAGCTGGCTTGGACACATTTGATCAGGATCTCTTGCCACGTTACCCCAACTTGACAGTCCTTGCTGCAAAAGTGTTGTGCGTGTTTGGAACCACATGTCTTTGTGAGCAAGTTTTTCTCTGTAATGAGCATCAATAAAACAAAGCTGCGCTTGAATAACATCCTGACATTGGCTGCCACTCAGGATGTGACGCCTGTTATTGATGCACTTGTGAAAGCTAAACGATGCCAGGTTTCAGGAGTGAAATAAACAATGGTGCAGGAGACACTGCACCCTGATATAGTTCTGTGAAAATGATTGTCTTCTGTGGAAATTTAAAGAAAGTGAACAGTGTGTGATTTACTGTAATAATGTCAGTCACTTCAGTTCATAAGTTTGGTGTGTTGAAATTGTTCATGCATTGCACAGCTTTTATTTTTCTATCAATAAATAATGTAGCCTACAAGGCCCAACTCAACCCTCTTGAAGAGCTTCTACCTCAGTTTGTATATGGCTTGTTGAGTTAGCACAGGATTAATATGTGGAAATGACAAATGAGGTATTTGATAGCTTGAAGAGTTTTATTTATTATTTATTTTGTTCAAACCCAGATAGGCTGTGACTTAAAGTGTAATGGCTTTGTAGATACAATCAGACAAAGTCTAAGTTCCAATCACTGAGGCATTGTGTTCTTGAAATTGCACCAATTTCTTCCTCAGAAGTGTTTTGTCGAGAGGATTATTTGTGATGTGTACAATTTCAGAATGTGCAGGTACTATTTTGGACCAAAATAAAACAAAAAAAACAATCTGAATTTGTCGTTATTTTGAAGTGGTCATTTTAAGTGGTACATGATTTTTATTGAAAGCAGAGGGAAAGTGCCAGCACACGCTTTATTTCGCCGTCTGTCCACTGACTGTTCTTCTCCCTCGTCATGGATTCTGCTCAGCACGTCCACATTTTGAAATTAGATTTGATAAAGTGTAGTAGTCCGTTTGGAAACCCGCTGCAAAGCCTAACCTTTTTGGCTCTAATGTGCACATTTTACATTGTTTTCAAGTTGTTGTTGATGTTATTAAAAAAAATCCATCCGGATACAATCTGGTTTTGCCAAAACAAAAGTCTGAACCAGACGTTTGCGATGTTGCGGTCGTTCGGGCTGCTTTGACATGGCACCTCCACAATGCCAATGTTTAATACCACGACAAATACAACTCCAGTTTAATATTACGGCCTCTCTAAAAATGGTTCCACCTTTTTTCACATTTAATAAGTGTTCAAATGTTGTTGTTTTCATATTTGATATAATTACAAATTTACAAGTTTAATGAATATTTTTCAATGAATAGTTTTGCGGGTTTTAAAAACAGTGGTGTCCTGTTTATTCACTTATAAAGACCCCGGTAATATATCAATATAATATGAAACATGTATGTTTAATAGATTGCCTGTCCTTGTTTTTAAATCCCTTTCCATATGAAGTAGGAAGAAGTTCTACTGCTCTTTCAGAAAACATTTATTACCCTCAAATAACTGACTTCCGTTTCGTGAGTGTTTGCATAGACAGACTAATTATCTTTCCCTCCAGCACACTCCTAATTGCCATGCATGGCATGTTCATATCCTCATATCTAAATAAGCATCCATCCCACTTTCAGCGGGGTCTAATCCAAATATTTGCATCATGGGGACATTGTTTAGACTAAAAGTCTCTGCCTAGGATACATGCCACGTGCCTCGTGGGGTTTTATAATCACACGCAAAAAACGCTCACATCTGGCTCTACTCTGGTGTCATCTCCTGTGAAGATATTTCATCTGCGCTGACTAAACAAATGGCAGACTACGCATTCATGCTGTGGTATTAAAGTGATTTACTGTTTGAAGGTGGGGGTGGAGGCGAGTCCTTGGAACTGTTGCTTTAAATGTACTGTGGAGGCAGACAGGGATACCCAGCGCTACTGCTCACTATAGGGCATTCAGGACTGCTGCATGTTAGTCGTCTTTAACGACTCCCAAAAAAAGTAGTCAATCACGGGAGATATCATTTTTGTTCAATGATCAATTCTGGTCAAAAATGTCCCAAATACAACAAGTATATAGGGTTAATTAATGTAGGAAGGACCAGTCTGGGGGGAGGTGAAAGTCCTTGATTGGCTCAGAGGCAGTTTACGAATGAGCTGCAATCTGATTGGCTAATCCCCTTGAAGTCTGAGTTTGACTGTAGTAACAAGCCACAGACGTACACATGGTCTCCAATGCAAAGCTCAGTAGTATCCACGAGTGGGTTTGAAAGTCGACTATTCTGTGAAACCCCAACTGCTCATGAAGTGTCTGTAAACATCCTCACTGTAAGTCAGCACTTCATCAGCATCATCGACTTAAGTATTGATCGGGGCTCCCAGTCCGGCCCCATCTACCAATCACATGGAGCTGCCTTTGCGACACCATCAAACGAAGGGCCATCACAATCCCATTAACCAGGAATGAATTCCCTATTGAGTACTCAGAGCTTTGACTCTGATCATAGACTGTATATAAGAAGTTGGTTTGAGGAATACGGTTTTGAAGCCTGGAGTTCCGCATGTTGTCCGTCACCATCTTGGTTTGTTTTTCTTGCAACCAGAAGTGACACGGTACCAAAGGGTTTTCAATTAACTTTAATGAACTGAAAACACACTGTGTAAGGGTTAAAAAATGTTGAAATGTAAATACTGTTGTTCAAATATGTGAATATGATGGTAAGAAATGTAAATCATTTTGTTAGAAATGTGAATATCTTTATTTGAAAAGTGTTATAAATACAAATGTTGAGGCCGCGATGTTGGGGACGGAGCACAGATGGTAAGGAATCTGGATACCGTTATGATCATGTATAGAGATTTATTCCATGTAAACATATGCTGAATAACGTTAACAGCATACCAAAGGGCACATCATGTATTTGGTTTACATTTCAGTTATTATCTATTACCTCTTTGTCGATTACAGTCCGGTGTGAGGTCTTTTGGAACAGTTTTCATAACATGTCCTCGTATTTGGAGCAGCAGGAAATAAAGAGGCGTCACAAATCTAATATATGCAGACGTTGGAAGGCGGCACATTACTTGAGTGGATGCAGTGGGAGAGATTTGTTCTGCAAGGGCAAAGCTCCATTTGTCACTTTTGAGTTCAGTTAGTGCGGCTGAGAGGATGTATACATAACAGAAGCTCGGTTCTGCAACTGGTCCAACGAGATCTGGACAATTACTTTTGAAGAGGGGAAACAAACCCGGAAGGTTCCCCGATGTACCGTAGCCAAGAAGGAAGTTTACAAGAATGTCCCGTATCAGACTACGTTGTGTTTTAGTCCAAGGTTTACAGGCCGTCTACTCATGATAGACAGTTATCAGAGTCAAACCATCAACAGTCCGACGCGTTTCCTTCAGGTTCAGTTTAGTCCCCCGAAAGCAGATGGCGCAGGCAATATTTCATAAAACGTGTGCAATGACTCAAAACCGTGCTCATTTCATGGCCATCGTGGAGCTGTGTGATTAGTGTGAGCGGCGTGGGCCACCGGACTGAACGTCCTGGTGAAATGTGCTGCGTTTGAAAAGAAAAGAAGGTTTGGTTTTGGCACAAATCGAGACGGTTGTGCCGCTATTCCAGTTCAATTTGAAATGTTCCCAGAATTGCTGGTAATGGCAGGTAGGGAAATGAGTCACGGGTCGGTTATGCAGGGAAATCGCCTCCAACGTGTTCTCCAATGCATGAAAGGAGTGGTACTTTTTGTGGCATGCATGTTGAATTACTAAATAAGAGTTAGAATTACACTCAATCAATTCTGATTAACACTTCGGACTTTGTCCGAATAAAATGCAAATAGTTGAACCATGAGAATTATGGTAAAGAAGGATTATTTTGGGTCAACCATCCAGGAACTCATCACTGTCTCTGAATGTAAATCTAATAAACAGGAGAAATGAGGTGTGTGTGTGTGCCTTTCCAAATCATGTCCAATCCATTTAGATTTACCACAGGTGGACTCCAATCAAAGTGTAGCAACGTCTCAAGGAAGATCAAGAAGAATGTGTCACAGCAAAGGAGGTGAATACTTTCTCAGTCTTTTCTTTGAAATGATTGACATTGCTTTATTATTGTTGTAAGTATACAAATAGTCTTTCTTTAGCAGAAATACAGGGAATTCCCAAATCTTGAAAATACATTTGCAGTTCATTAACCTATTCCTATTATCAAACTCTGCATGGCAACGCTAACATTAGCTGCAGTGGACGCGGACAAACAGGCGAAAACTTCTGCAGATTTATGATCTGCTTCTTCGTCAAATGTTTTAATAAATTGTTGGTATTTTGAGCCGATTCTCGTTTTAGAACCGAGTTTCCATCCATATGAAGCATCTCGCAGGACCGCTTAACCATAAACAACGATGCCCCTCTATTTGCAGCGTAACATCCCAGTTACAACTCACAAAGACCAGAATGCCATACACATAACAACTTGTCTAAGTGACTAATGGGGACGAAACATTTCAACTGGTCCAGTATTGAGAGAGAATGCGGCTGGACCTGATTATTCGATTATTTGTCCATTCAGTTATTATATTTGTTTCCAAATATGCATCAAACACACTTAAGTGCCTTAACATGCATTCTCTCTGCTGACCAGCAGGGGGCGACTCCTGGTTGCACAAACAAGTCAAATCGTATGGAAGTCTGAGAAAATGACTACTTTTCTCTTGATTTATTCCCTGAGTAAACATGAGTTTATGGTCTCAATCTCAGTGTTCCTCAATGCAGTGTGATGTTCATTTAGTAAAGTATGGCCCATTTAGAGTCAAACAGACCATAAAGCAGGGTATGCTTTAGGGCGGAGATGCCTTGTGATTGACAGGTCGCTACCCTACCAGAGACGTATACTGTGCCTCTTCTTCACTCATCCGCAGTCCAAATATATCGACTTGCTTACCTCAAGGCCTCAAAACAGCATTCCACAAACCGATGGGTGACGTCACAGCGACGACATCTACTTCTTACACAGTCTCTGGTTCTCCCTCAATACTGGACAAGGACGTCATGCTTTTACAGAAAGCTCGGTCGATCCATGATAGTCATCACGCCATGTGTCAATTCAGTCCAATAAATGAACCCAATAAATGGACCTGTACTTGTGTAGCGCTTTTCTAGTCTTCCGACCACTCAAAGTGCTTCAACACTACATGACATCATTCACCCATTCACACCCATTCATACACTGATGGGAGGAGCTAAGGTTCCACCTGCCCATCAGGACTAACTAACATTCACACACATTCATACCCCGTAGGCACAGATACGGGAGATATTTTTGGGGTTAAGTTTCTTGCCCAAGGATACATCGACATGGACTAGCGGAGCCGGGGATCGAACCGCCGATCCTCTGATTGAAGGACGACCCTGCTCTCCACTGATTCACAGTCGCCCCAAAAATGGCTTCTAGCAGACAACAGTATAGAGGGACACTTCTATAAGTTCCTCTCTGATGAACCAGCGAGCTTTGCACTTCTAACTTATCCTGCTACACAAACAACATGACCTCGTACATCCACGGCACAGACTCCTGAACAGCAGGAGACCACTCAGCAGACAGGTCCACAGTCACACCGGCCCAGGTAAGTGCACACACCAGCACCAGGCTGAACGCACTGCATGTAAAGTATATGCGTGTACCGGAAATATCTGAGCTTACTGTCAAACTGCAGCCAGTTAACTTCATGACTTTTGTTTTCATCTGTGCTGGAAGAAGGGCAATAGATCAAGAGCTTTCCAGAAATACATTTTGAAAGAAGAGCTCAGTGCTCCAGCATTAAGAAAAATGACACAAAGATTCTTGAAACCCGTGAAATTATCTCCCTCTACCGGTGAATAAAACTGTCCATAACAAACAAACGCTTACATGGTTTTAGTACCATTTCCTCTTCATCAGTGTGTACACGTCTCTTCTAAAGTGACCACTCAATGCTCGATGTGGGCTACGATGTTGGTGAACCTGACTCGTGAGCTCGAATGCTAAACAATCATTTATGTAATTATGCTCTGAACCATTTTCATGCAGAATATGAAATGCTGTCGTATGAATCATTTTTGTAATAGTAGGCTATTACAAGAAATGTCAAACTGATGGACTTACACCCTCTTCAACATGACACAGTCAGCTTGCTTTGGAAAAATGTAACAACAATAAAACGCGGGTAGATTCGAAGCAGTGTCAAAACGTGGTTTAAATATGTGTTTTGTCAAATTATACATTTACCAATATTTGTTCCTGTGGTAATGACTTGAGTATGTTAATTTCCCTTCAAATTAGATAACTCATGTGAAGCTACAGCGCAAGTTCAGTCGGAAGACCCCTCGCAAGCCTGCCATTTATTCCTCAAACGTCTGCCAATCATTTCTCACACATGCTCGCTCATTGTTTACTCGGCGTCAATCATGACACGGTCCCCTCTATCCAATAAGCAGAAGGAGGCAATAACATTGTTATCATCTTGCTGCTGTCTCATTTAAATATGACTGTCTCTCTCCCTTCAGTTCATTCATGTTGCTGATACGCACCCCTCCTCCTCCTCATCTCCGCCCAGTCTTCATAAGATCCAACTCTTCATTCTATCAGCCTCATCTTCACCACCAGGTCTGGACTCCATGGGGGGGGGGGTCTATCTGGTTGCTGATCGGGGCAGTCGGCCCTCCATTACTAATCTCCCCGTAGAGTCCAAGCACCAAAGACTCTGAGACTTCATCATTTCATCTGTTAACAATAAACATGTATCCTTTCTTCATCTGACTGACACTGCTGCCAGTGCACTCATTGCTTGTGACCGGGGTCTTCCACAAGCTGCTAGCTTCACTGCTAAGAGTGCTAACAATAGCCATGTTTGTTGTTTACACTCGCAATGGTAAATTCGGGGAATTGGCTTTGGAGGAAGCCTAAAGGGACACGAGTCGCCAAGTCTTTTGGAGCTAGTGCTGCTCGCTACTTTCCTTGGAAAAGAGAACACTGGGCCGTGTTTTTATTGTACTCTTGCTGGTTTCACCAATGTCACCGACCCCCACCTCTAAGCGTTAGGACTTGAAAATGAAAGAACCCCGTAAAATGGTTTAGATTGGCAACATTTGTCGTTTTCAGAAGTTCTGCATTAACTATCTCTGCCACCCACAGTGCAGTCTCACTCCCAGCACCGCGGGGGAATTAGTCTGCAGGCTAACTGCCAGGGGGAAGTGAAATCCTAACCCCGGCTGTGCACGCTACTCCTCTTAATCTGCCCCACCCCCCCTTCTTGTCCCCACTGACCTCCTCATCTTTGCATTTCACGTCAGTTTTCTCTCACACACACACACACACACACCTTCTCTCCCTTCAGTGTCCCACACTGTTGTCAAAACAAGCGGAGTGTTTGGGGAACGTCCACAGCAGCAGGACGCCGACTGAACCATTTTGTGCTGCATCATCCATATACATATGCAATATGTTCACAGGCCAACACGCACATTTAAACAATGTTACACTGTGTCGGTGCACGTCACATGGGGTCCCCAGGCGTTCCATTACACAAAGTCACATGTGATTTCTAGGGTAAGATGTCTGTTGGAGCCTGGCTCAGGAATGCCAGTAGCCTCAATGAAAGCATCGGACTTGTGGCCGTGGCACTGTTTCAGTTAGTTACTGTCCTACAGGCGTGATGGATGAGAGAGGCAAAAAAACAAAAGAAGAAGAAGAATCAAAAGACAAGACCTGGAGAGACAAGAAGAAGAGATATCAGTGATGAGGAGAGGAAAGCCAGACTCAATCGACACTCTATCACAGCAGATGACAGAGACGATGGGGATCGGACTGATTACACAGGAGGTGAAGACAGACGCACCAGCTGACGGCCCGCTTCCTTTTCCCTTTGGTCTCATGCCGAGTAAAGCTGCGCCGGAGTGACAGAGCATCCACGAAACACCTCACCCAATCGTTTCCAATTCTCCCACGACCAAAATCACATCAGTCTGAGGCAATGCCAAGTACGTGCTTGGCGAACGCAGCCGGGCAGAATGGCCTTATCGTTTACGGGACCTTACGACCTGCCCGGCAAAGGCATTCATCTCGGGGAAGGATGGGGGGCCGGCGTGCTCCCGAATGTGGAAGGAGTGCGTGCGCACAGGTGTCGCTCTCGCCACGCTTGCTGATGACTCACAGGCTCTTTACATTTGAGGGACAATGACCAGGAAGCGATCTGGAGGCTCACACAGGAATAATCCCTCATTCAATACCTATGACGCACTTGAAGCTCGCGGGGGTCTGCAGGGACCCCGGCCTTATTATAAACTATAATAGACTGGTCCCGGGGGACATCTCTGGTCCGTGTCCACGGCGTGTCTTTGCTCAGGGCTCGAGTATCAGCTGGTTCAGACCGGACCGGACCGGTTTTGTCACGGCAATAGCGTCGCAAATGTGCAAGATGACGTTGTGAAAAGGTTATAGGTGTGTGGTTGAGATCAAAATGAGGGCGGGTGGGTGGAGTCTCAGCAAGGAATGCAGAAGTATAGGAAGTGAGAAAGGGGCCCCTTTACTTTACGCCCCTGGCCTGATTTGGCCTTGCAAATTGCTAGAACAATTAAATGTTCAGACAAGGTTCTGTCTTAAAGCTTTTTTACCATTATATTCGAGTCACAGAGATGAAAGCATCTAATTAAAAAAAAGAAATGCCAGCTTTCAAAGGAATTTCCAAGAATGCCGACTCTTGTGCCCACGTGGATTAAAAACATGTTGCTACAAAATTAAAGCGTTTAAAACACGTTTCTCGAGTTGCAACTGTTTTTTTCCCCCTACTCCAGGCAGCCAGAAATGAAACGCCCTGCTTTTTATAATGATGCGAATGATGACTTTATTCTTCCTTTTTGTAACCGAGTTGCAAAGTGCTTCAATAAACACAGATACGTAAGGATGTAAGGATACATGAAAAAGTGAAACCAGATAAATGCAATCAAATAATAAATACAATAAAAAGGCAATGCCAACGACAACATCAGCTATAAAACATTTTAAAGAGGTGAATTTTTAACTCGGCAGAAAATTGGAAAGTAACGTTGATACAAACCAATATAAGACTCATATTGCTTCATATTGTGTAAGTGAGGTGAGGTGTTATGTAATTTCCGGCCACCATCTTTGTTTGGAACAAGTCGTCTCGTTTTTTCCCCCCAATGAAAGCCTGTTATTATTATGTTGTTAAAATATGTTGTAAAAATGTCATCATCACGAAATATATCTGGTTTACTACCACTGCAAGAAGAATAAATGCAACACATCCGCTTTTTAGAAGCTGACATTTGGAATTTTTGCTTGGAAAAAAGTCTTCAATAATTAATTGAGGATCCAAACAGTTACAGGTTATGTTCTGTCAGTCGACTAATTGAATGAATCTGCAACAGGACACTCATCCACTGGAGGAAACATCTCACCTGTAGCAGCCCAGGAGCTGCTCGAAGTTTGCTCATCTTTTTTAGTGCCTGATTTTATGCTGCTCAATAAATCATGTTCCATTCAAATATGAAGAACCGATCATTTGATAGTTTTGCAATGTACATTTCTTCATTTTGCAGAAATAAGCATCATGTAATTGATGCAGTGAGGAGGAATTGATGTGGCTAAATTAGTTAATATATTCGATGAAAGCCCAAATATCTAAACAACATTCACCTTCTTTCTGCGAAGGCTACCATGTAGTTTATTCGGTGTCGTTTCCATGAACATATGTGGGTGTCCACGCGCACAAACCGGGATTTGGAGACACATTCGGGCGTAAAACCGCGCCGCTTGTCAAACGTTACCGCAGACATGTAACGGCCGTAACGGCCCGGTGTGTGGAGACATGTGCGCGCAGAACCGACACACAAACCAGCAACAAGACACCCACCTGCAGCACGGTCTTAATGGTGACAGGAGAGACGATGCTGGTGCATATCTTCTCGCCTTTGCGCATCACCTGGCCCATGACGAAGAGCATCGGCGCGGCGAGCGCGAAGGACGCGAGCCACATGGCGCTGATGAGCTTCTTGGTGCGGCTGCGGGACATGATGCTCTTGGCTTTGAACGGGTGGCAGATGGCCATGTAGCGCTCCACGCTCAGGCTGGCGATGTTGAGCGCGGTGGCGTAGGAGCAGCTGTCCCGGAGGAAGTAGTAGCCCCTGCACACGGCGTCGCCGAACACCCACGGGTGGTGGAACCAGATGAAGTTGTAGAGCTCGATGGGCATGGACAGCACGAGGATCAGCAGGTCGGAGACGGCGAGGCTGGCCAGGTGGTAATGCACGGTGCTCTGGAGGTTCTGCAGCGTCTTTTTGGTCAGCAGGGTGTACAAGGTGATGGAGTTCCCCAGAGAGCCCACGGCGAACAGAGCAGCGTAGATCACGGTGACTATCACCCTGGAGTAAACATCAGTGTTGACCTCCAAGTCTTCCTCCTCCGTCTTGGAAGTGGTGTTTTCAAATGGAAACAGCGAGTTGTTCCCAAAGAGCCTCCACGCCAGCGCGCTCACGAGCGTGAGGTTTAAATCCATAACAGCTCTATGTGTGGAAACATTGAATCACAGAGTATGAATGTTTGAACTGAGCGGACATCTGTTTGGACTTTCACTTCAAGCCGGAGTAACACCGGTTCCTCTGAGTCGGAGGAGAGCAGCTTTTTATATGAGGCACGACGCGGAGGCGCGCTCGCTATTGGATGCGCTCCGATGACGCACATCCATTCAGAGGGCCGCTGTTAATATTGTGTTTGTTCATGTTTCACCTTGGACGCCAACCATAACGCACGAAGACCAACAAATTAAACTCACTGCATATATATTCTGACAGACTTGTGTGTGTGTGTGTGTGTGTGTGTGTGTGTGTGTGTGTGTGTGTGTGTGTGTGTGTGTGTGTGTGTGTGTCTCTGTCTCTCTGCGTGTGTGCGTCAGGGTTTCTACCGTTTCTCCGCTCTCACTCAGACCCAAAGAAACAATGTGAGAGTTCCCACTGTTCAGTGTCATCGTGTGGGAGGGTCACGTAAGAGCGTGTCTTCTTCAGTGCTAATGAACCAGTCTCAGTGGGGAGAAATGTCATCACTGTACGGGGAACAGAGGAAATGGTACTCTGATGGTTACTTCGCATGCTCCCACTGCTGAGACCAATGTAGCAAAGCAGATCCTCCACTGACACACACACACACACACACACACACACACACACACACACACACACACACACACAACCACATAACCTTGTGCTTAAGCCTTTGTGAGGACACCCACCAGACACAATGCATTCTGCTTAAAAAAAAAAACGTCTTCAATGATTGATCAACGATCCAAATAGTTACAGGTTAACCTTCTGTCAGCCAACAGGACACCCATCCGCTGCTCCGTGAACCTTTTTACCATTTAAATATGAAGAACTGATCATTTCATAATTTTTTATTTAACAGAAATAGGCGTCATGTAATTGAAGCTTGAATTGAAGAAAAACAGACCAGCAACAAGACACCCACCTGTTGCCCGGTCTTATTGGTGACCGGAGAGACGATGGCGGTGCATATGTTCTCGCGGTGTGTGCGGTGTATATGTTCTCGCGGTGTGTGCGGTGCATATGTTCTCACATGGCCCGTGATGATCGGTGCGGCGAGCGCAAAGGACGCCGGCCACATGGCGCTGATGAGCTTTTTGGCTTTGAACGGGTGGCACATGGCCATGTAGCACTCCACGCTCTGGCTGGCGATGTCGAGGGCGGTGGCGTCGGAGCAGCTGTCCCCGAGGAAGTAGAAGGAAATAATTTAAGGCAACAGCTGGAGAGTTCCCACTGTTTAGTGTCATTGTGTTGGAGGCTGCAGTTAAGATCGTGCCATCTTGTACTTGTGTCTTCGTGAGGACGACACAATGCATTTCCTTAATCTAACCTCAACCATCACAACAAAAGGCCCAACCCTCATCTAAACCTGCTTTCATCCTGAACCTTAGAACCACAAAGTGTCGTTTGAAGGTCTGTCCCAAAGTGAGGACCAGCCAAAATAATGGCCTCACTCTGAAGGACTAAAACTTGGGTTCTGACATAGATAGCCGAGCAAGAACACAGACACACACACACGCTCACAATGAAAGTTAATGTTCTTTCATGCTTTCAACTCTTGTAGTGGGCACGTGGAGCTCGTTATTAATCACGTGCGTTGCATGCCGCACACGCCTACTGTAACACATTAAAGCATTGGTGTGTTGTTGTGCTGCAGTATCATACTGTTGTTGTTTTTTTTCTTCTGCTCGGCATCAACAACCTGCTGGTGATATTCTTCCGACTGTGAGGTGATGCCCTTTCTTCTTCTTCAATAGGAAATATCTCCATGTTTCCGCCGCCGGGGCCGAATGTTTCTGTCTGTGTTCAATGTGTTCTGCTGACAGCATGTCACAGAGGAATACAACACTTAGCACTGCTTCTAACTACTGTCACATGGTCAACGTTGGGCCGGTCAGTAGCAATAGGAATAAGTGGACGTATAGAACATACTGTATCTTTAGTTAGTTTTTTTTACTAATGGTTTCCCTTATGTTGTCCATGTCCTAAATAGGTCTCACCTAGATACAACAAAAACAACAAAATGGCTTACATGCTAAATACTGAATGTGGTTGTATGTTTGTGTAAAATGTTCAAAAAAGATTTAGCGGTAGAGAGGCGGGGCATCAGCAGGGCCATGGCAGGGGGCAGGGCCAAGGAGGCAGGAGGCAGGGCCCAGGAGGAAGGCGGCTCGACCCATGAAACAGGAGGCTCGGCCAGGGCCAAGGGCAGGAGGCAGGAGGCAGGAAGCAGGGGCAAGGAGACATGGGGCAGGGCCCAGGAGCCAGGACCGGCTCCAGACACAGCCACGACCAATGGAAACCTGAGAGGCGAGAAGGCACAAAGACTCTGGGGAAGAAGTAGAATTAGTGATGTGCAATAAAGAGATGTGAATGCATCCAGAAGGAGAGAGAGAAGAGGAGAGAAGCGCTCAGTGCATCCTAAACCTGATTCAGTCAGAACTATAAGCTCTAATATAGTACTATACGCTCTCGTGGGGTAATATAGTACTATAAGCTCTCTAGTGGAGTAAGATGGGGTAATATGGTACTCTAAGCTCTCTAGTGGAGTAATATTGGGTAATATGTCACTATAAACTCTAGTGGGGTAATATGGCAATAAGCTCGCTATTGGAGTAATACAGGGAGAGTTCAGTAACATGTATGAAGGAAAGGGAGAGTTCAGTAGCATGTATGAAGGAAGGGGAGAGTTCAGTAATATGTTTGTCTAACAATGCTTTTGATACTTTCCAATCAGGTTTTAGGCCCCACCACAGCACTGAGACAGCTCTGATCAAGGTGACAATTGATATCCGCCTGAACACAGACGCAGGCAAAGTCTCAGTCTTAGTTCTGCTGGACCTGAGCGCTGCCTTTGACACAGTTGGCCGTGGGATCTTATTACAGAGGTTAGAAAACTGGGTGGGAATCTCTGGTACTGCTCTAAACTGGTTCAAGTCCTATCTCGAGGACAGGACGTATTTTGTTGAAATTGGTAACTGTGTCTCAGACCAAATGGCTTTGACCTGTGGGGTTCCCCAGGGGTCAATCCTAGGACCCCTATTATTCAATCTGTACATGCTTCCATTAGGCCAGCTAATAAGCAGCTATAATGTGTCCTACCACAACTATGCAGATGACACTCAGGTATACGTGTCACTGACGGCAGGTGAATATGGGCCTGTAGATTAACTTTGTCACTGCATCGAACACATCAGTGTGTGGATGCAAAACAATTTTCTCCAGCTAAACTCAGACGAAACTGAAATCATTGTCTGTGGCCCACAGAAACAAAGAGAAAGTGTTATCAGTCACCTTGAGACTCTCTCTAAAACCTAAAAATCAGGTTAGAAATCTAGGCGTAATATTGGACTCAGAAATTAACTTTAACAGCCACATTAAATCAATAACATCAACAGCTTTTTACCATCTAAAAAACATTGCCAAAATCAAAGGAATAGTGTCCAAACCAGACTTGGAGAGACTAATCCATGCGTTTGTCTCCAGCAGGTTAGACCCCTGTAACGGCCTGCTCACTGGGCTCTAAACGAGCTGTAAGACAGCTGCAGAACATCCAGAACGCTGCTGCTCGAGTCCTGACTAGAACCAGGAAATACCACCATATTAGTCCAGTGCTCAGGTCTTTGCACTGGCTTCCTGTTGCTCAGAGAATAGACTTTAAAACAGCTCTGCTTGTGTACAAATGTCTTCATGGTCTAGCACCAACGTACATGTGTGACATGTTAGAGCCATATGAACCATCTCGGGCTCTGAGAAGCTCAGGAAGTGGTCTCCTGCTGGTCCAGAGTCAGGACTAAACACGGGGAGGCGGCGTTTCACTTTTATGCTAAAATCTGGAACAGTCTTCCAGAAGATGTGAGACAGGCCTCTGATAATGTTTAAATCCAGGCTGAAAACAGTTCTATTTGACAACTGAAAGTATTTTATCTGCACTCGTCCATTTAATACAATTAATTAATGATTATTTAAATGTTTTTATGGAATGATTTTATTTGTCTTTTTGTAATTTTATGTAGCTATAAAGCACTTTGAATTGCCTTGTGTACGAATTGTGCTATAAATAAACTTGCCTTGCCTTACCTTGCCTTGTATGAAGGTAGTTCAGTAACATGTATAAAGGAAGGGGAGAGTTCAGTAACATGTATGAAGGAAGGGGGTACCTGCACTTATGGCGGTGGGAGGATCAGCATCATGCCAAAGCTGAAAGCTGTTGCTGCCAGGAAGAAGGGTGATGTTGCATCTGTCGTCCAAGGGATGGAAGATCAGACTGATGGTATGTACCGAATGTTACGGTGAATTTCTTCAATATATCTACACAACTATTTAATATGCTAATTAGGGCTGCAACAATTTGTTCGTGTCGCGCGACTATTACGCCATTCAATAAGTCGCGGAGATATTAGAGTATAAAAAAAGTTGAGCGCAGAGCAACGCTATCCAGCTTGACAAGTTAGCGTTGGCTCGTTAATAACAGAAGTAAAGCAGGTGTGGTATAGTTTGCAAGACTAAAGGCACGTGTTTATTCACTCACCTTTTTTTGGCCAATTAACTTTTCAATCTGTTATGTATATATTCTGTGCTTTGTGCCATATCGGTTATTGTTGACAAATATATTTGAGTGCGTTGTACTTTTTAAATTTCATTTTAAAGTTCTTTTATAGCACTTGGTCATCTTAAGCTGTGTTTAAATGTGGTGTATAAATGAACTTAACTTGCATTTACTACAATGATGGTAATAATGTAATGAATAAGCTTCAAGTGAACTTGAGTGTATGTCTTGTCTGTATCTGCTCTTTGACATACTTAACTTTACACAACTACTAACTAAAACAACAAGTACAGTGGGTACGGAAAGTATTCAGACCCCTTTAAATGTTTCACTCTTTGTTTCATTGCAGCCATTTGCTAAAATCAAAAAAAGTTCATTTTATTTCTCATTAATGTACACTCAGCACCCCATCTTGACAGAAAAAACTGAAATGTAGAAATGTTTGCAAATTTATTCAAAAAGAAAAACTGAAATATCACATGGAGCAGAGGTGGCCTATGACAGCAACACTGTCCGACAGCTCTGTCACACAGAGGCAAAAGGTACCTGGATCTGAAACCAGGCCAGTGGAGCCTGCTGGCAGAGCTTTCAACAGTCCTCAAGCCTTTTGAATGTGTCCCTGTGTTCATAAATATGCAACTATATCTGCCATACCTCCACTTGTGAAGGGGCTGTTGAAACTGTGATTCTTGAGATGGTCCTTGACCCAAGGTTTAGGAAACTGAAGTGTCTTTCACCTGATGAAGTCCTACATGTTCAAACTAAAATGCAAAAAATGGCACTTGAAGAGAGAAGGAAGATGGTTGGCAGCTCCACCGATACTACAGCTACTGAATCAACACCTCTAGCCACTCTACTTGACTCGCTCCTTGGTTCTGATGGTGAAGAAGAGGATAGAGCAGGCGAAGCTGAGGATGTCCACACCCAAGTGAGGAACGAAGTCCTCACATACTTTGGAGAAAAGAGCCTTGCCAAGGATGAACACCCATTGCTGTGGTGGAAGGCTAACAATGACAGATATCCCATGTTGGCCAGGCTAGCCAAGACTTACCTATGTGTCCTCACCACCTCATCACCACCTGAGCGGCGGTTTTCTGCAGAATGAAACATGGCCTCCAAGAAAAGAGCCTGAGCCAGGAGCATGTGGACATTCTCACATGCAAAGTGTCTGAACAAAGGGAGTGAGAGAGTCGGTGTGTGTGTGTGTTTGTGAGTGTGTGTGCACCTGTGTGAGAGTTTGTGAGTTTCTCCAAAACCAAACTTTCCAGTTTAATTTCTATCCATATTCTAAATGTGTTTTACTGAAAGATTGGTTCATACATCATTTACTACCTGATTTATAAATTGTATTACAATAAACATGAAGAAAAAAACACTGAGGTAGCCAATCATTTCAATAAATTCTGTTCTTGCTCTTCAGGCCACCGGCAAGGTTCATCCTCACTGAGAATAACGTGAAGATCGAGCCGAAGAGAAGATCTACAGTCTCAACGAGGGCGACGCCAAGTCCTTCCACCCCTCCATTAACGAGTACCTCAAGCACAGGAAGTACCCGGAGGTTAGAGAGCATGTCACACAACATCACAAACACACGACACGCCCCTTAAATCTGAGCCAAAGCTCTGACATTAATCAGCTCTACTTTGTGGTTTGTGGTTTGTAATCTGACCTTTAAACCAAACATGCACAATAAAAACACACACACATCTCAACTTGAGGCAGGATATCAAACACCACACTCGTCATGTGAAAGCCGATGAAGCTTCTTTTCTGGTCGGACAACTTCACGTGAGGACTTTTTGGTTGGCATCAAACAAAAAGCTTTTTTTTTTTTAGGGTATCAACAGATTGGAATTCTTAAAATGAGCCGAAATAATGTAATTTTAAACCTCACCTTTTACACTCTTCCTCTGCGATATTGTCGTTTTCAGCTTATTTTTCTTTCTTTTTTCAAGATTCAAGATTCACGATTCAAGATTTTTATTTGCCATTTGTGCCTGGACCAACAGTCCAGACACATTGGAACTCTTATGCAGGGCTCTCCGAGTCAACCTTTCAGAAATAACATTATATTATTCTTCATATTCTTCATTTTATTGTGAAAAGTTCAATAATTTGCAGAAAACCCAAGTTAAATCTGGTTGACCAGGTCTTCATTAATACAGCCGATGACAGAACTCTCGTTTTTCCTTTTCTAGTTGGATTTCCATGCATTTTTGTATATTCTTGTTCCTCGGGCTATGATGACTTTGGTGATCGCCCTATTCATCTTTTAGCCCAACCATGAGGTTTTCACATTTTACATTTCATTTTTACAACACTTTGGTTTATGATGAAAAAACATCTCAACTAATGAAATCATTATGAGCTTCAACTTTACTTTGATTTTGTTCCTAATTTAATTAAAGCATGTTGACACAATAATATTAACCTGCTATCCATTTGCACGTTAGCATTGTCATTGTGAGAATGTAGGCCTTAAGCTAAAGCAGCCTGTGCCTACAGTCAACACAGCCACACATCTGGCTGTGGGCACTCATCCAATCACATTTCAGCGAGACTTCGCAAACCTGCATCATCAGATAGAGATCAGATTTATTTGGTGTTCAAAGGAGTATCTTTAAAATGGTGGACAACCAAATGTCATTTCCCATAAATTCTTCACAATAAGAGTCCCCTGATAGTTTTGGTGCTTCCTCGTACTCCCCGCAGTATAAGTTCTGCTTCTTTTATTGAAGTATTAACAAAGCTCCACCTTCGTAGTGGAAAACACATCTTCCCATATATTCTTCACAGTCAAATCTTTTTTGTTTTAGCACTCTAGTTTTTTGGGGTGAATGTGGAAATGAGTTGACCTTCAGACCACGGGAATGACATGTTTCATATCAACATTCTTAGAAACTCCCCTTGAATGTAAAAATTGCCATTTTTTAAGTTTAAATAAAATGTACAGTATAACTAAGACATTGTACACTTACTTTGGGAATCACTTCTGTATACTATAGTATTAAAAACAGCATTTATGGCAAAATATGTATAGTTAATGTGTGTGTAACAAACGATAAGTTCCTTGGCTGAGTCCGCCTGCAGGTGGGAGACCGACCATCTGGTGACCTGGTGCAGTCAAAACAACCTGTAGCTCAACGCTCTAAAGACAGTGGAGATGGTTAACCACAACAGTTTCTTTCCAACTGCAGTCGGGTCCATCAACAAAGTGGGGGAGGTATAAACTTTATTTGGTGTTCAGGTGCTTCTCTTTTCCTCAATTTGTGTGGAAATCAAACAGGTGAGTCTCCATGATGTCACCGAATGTTTCTGAAGAGCCGTTGTGGATCTCAAAGGGGGGTAGGGTTAGGGTTAGGGACATGGCATGTCGTGGCCAACAAATAAAATCAGTTCCTTATGTTTAGTCCGTGTTTTTTGACGCTCTTTCCTCATGTGTCGTGTGCTTTTACTTCCTGTTTCTGTGAGTGATGGTCTGCCCCGATCAGTTGCACCTGTGCTTCATTAGTCCTGCTCTCACCTCGCCACCTGTTCTCACCTGTTCTCACTTCCCTCGTCACTCACTAGCTCCACCAGGGCGGTCAAACTGGTTTTCTGTTGGGCCAGACCAGTTAAACCATCTATAAAAAAATGTTTTTTAAAAGTGTTTATTTTCTTCTTCTTTTTTATCATCTTTTTAGTGTACAAGTACAAGTATGTTCTGAAAATAAATATGTTAAAAATACTAAACGGCCCGAGATGTCTTGCCGATCTTTCCGCGGCGAAGACTAACACAAAACCGTGTGCTGGTTCCTCAATTCATTTCTCTTCTCTGTTCTCGGTTGTCCTGTATGATTCTCCGTGATGAAAAACATAGCCTCATGAAATGTTTTCCTTGAGTACAGCGGCTTCCCATTTACCTCCAATCTTCTTGGGAAAACGCAACGTTCTCTTTGTCCTCTTTTACCTGCCGGGTGGTGTTCCTGTCTGCTCTTCAGCCTTTTGAAAGATAACCACTTGGTTTTCAATTCCAATCTTGTGAAAGTGGGATGACAATTGCAAGGGTCGGTCCTCGGCCCCATCCTCCTCATTATTTACATGCTCCCCCTCGGTCATGTCATCAGCAGACATAGGATGTCCTTCCACTGTTATGCTGACGACACGCAGCTTTACATAAAAACTGCCCCAAGCCCCTCTGCAGCCGTTTCATGTCTCACCGCCTGTCTTGGGGAGATAAAGACATGGATGAGCAACAACTTTCTCCAGCTAAACAGTAGCAAAACTGAAGCCCTCCTTGTTGGCACTCCACAGGTTCAGTCATCCTCCATAAGTCACCTCACCTTCGACGGTCAGGTCATACCCCTCTCCTCCACAGTCACTAATCTGGGAGTTAGGTTTGATCCTCACCTGACCTTTAATGACCATATAAAACACCTGTGCAAAACCTCCTTTTATCATCTCAAAAACATCTCCAAACTCCGCCCCACTTTAACCCTGTCAGATGCAGAGAAGCTCGTCCACGCATTCATCTCCTCTAGACTGGACTACTGTAATTCACTCTTCACTGGGATCACTGGCAAGAACATCCAGAAACTACAATACATTCAAAACAGCGCTGCCAGGATCCTGATGAGAGTCTCTCCACTGGCTCCCCGTCTCAACCCGGATTGACTACAAAGTCCTACTCCTCACCCATAAATGCATACATGGACATGCACCTCCCTGCCTACAAGAACTCATTACTCCCCAAACCTCTACCCACACCCTCAGATCTACAAACCGCTCGCTCCTCCGGGTCCCCAACACCAAGCTCCGCCCCATGGGCGACCGGCCTTCTGCTCAGCAGCGCCCCGCTTATGGAACATCTCCCTGACCACCTGAGGGCAACACAGACACTGGACTCTTTTAAGACTGGCCTAAAAACCTTTTTATTCAGGAAGGAGTTTTTGAGTTGAGTTTTATGACTTGTCAACTATTCCTTTTTTAAATTTTTTTTTATTATTGTTAGTTTGAAATATTGACTCACTTTTAATGAAACCATAAACTATAATTCAGAACGCTTAACGTTAATAGAAGAGACTGTCCAACAAACAAGGAGAGCCTGTTTATATCCACGTGATCGTATCAGGTGACGTTATTAGAGATTACTAAGCCCATGTAAGGAGGAGGTAGGACTACAATAGTTCCATAACCATGTGGTTATCATTGTCACCAAGATAAACCAATGAAGGCTCCCTCACCGTAATTAAATTTGTCGTTTTTTTTTTTTTTAATTTCAGGCACAGACAAATAATGTCCTCCTGCCTTGAGAAGGCATCGGTTCATAAGATGCTGTCGTTCCAGAGGACGTGGATTATGTCATCTAATTTCAAAGGCCGTGATGTGAGAGCTCATTATAGCCAGCGCATGTGCAACATGACAACAATCCAGGCAGCGCTGCATGTGGGTTGTGTTTGTGGAAATATCTTGACAACATATCACCAAACCGCTGCTGCAGGGACTTCCTAGCATCGGCCCTTTTGCTTTTTATGCTCTTTTTGGGCTACTATCTATTGATTGACAGGGTTTTGTTTACCACGCGCACCAAATGAAAGGATGTATACGATTGGCTGCCTTTTAATACAAGTGACAAAACAGTCCTGAAGGTTCAGAGATGTCCAAATGGAAAGTGCTCAAAGTGGCCGCAGAAAAACGTCTGACCAAAGATGGTGCAGCGCATATGTTTTTCTCCTCATTTGGATCAGTACAAATTATAATATTTTTAGATCAAACTATACTCTTGCTGGTTTTAGAACGATGTGCTACCTTAATGCCAACCCAAGGTATTAGAAGCCACAAACAAAGCTTCACTCTGTCATACAGGATTTATTTAATGTTATTCATAAGCCAGGATCACGAGGAGAAACATTTTCCTTTTACTTTTGCGAATCCTAAAAGGTAATGCCACAAAACAACTCCTCATATTCATCTTTCTGTGTGCTTTCAGTTATTTAAAAAAAGTGTCTTTTGTCCAAGAACGAATGAAGGGAGGCATTTACAGAGCCGGATTGAACCGCAGCGACCTGCTGCTTATGAGTTTAAATGATTTGAATTCATCTTTCTATAAAGACTACTCTGCTAAAAACCACATAATTCACATGCCATTAGAATCTGCGTGCCATGCACAGTAGTGGGTTCAGTATTTACGGTGCCATGGAGATTCAGCCATATGCTGTTTTGCATTATGTTAATGAGGAGGGAGGTGATATCCTTTCTGCATTCAAAGGGGAAAGTTGTTTTGGTCAATGGAGATGATATCTGACCCTAGTTATTCATTATGCATGCAACAGTTGCACAAAAGCCAGTTGGGTGAATGCCTCCAGTCTGAGACCTCCAGGCCTCCTGTAACTGCCAGGAAAACACGTCCCATAATAGCTGGTGTGTTACGGTTTGTCTCTGACCCCAAGCGCACGACAACAGGAAGGTTCTAGTCTTAGCCGAACACACGGCGTAGTTTATTAGAGCACAAAGGAAACACAAAAAAAACTCAAAGTGTCCCCTTAATCCACGAGTGATTGAACATCAAACCCGACAAACCAAAAACTCCTGTTCTCCAGGGGAAGGGAAAAAAGGTAATCCACTTGATGGTCCAACAGAAAATAATCTATACAAAAAATCCAAGAAAATACTCCATACAGAAAATCAGCAAAGACACGAGGGAAACAGCAAAGACCCGAGGAGGGCAAGTCCACGGACATTCAATTCAATTCAATTCAGTTTATTTTGTATAGCCCAATATCACAAATTACAAATTTTCCTCAGAGGGCTTTACAATCTGTACACATACGACATCCCTGACCTTTGACCTCACATCGGATCAGGAAAAACTCCCCAAAAATAACCTTTGACAGGGAAAAAAGGGAAGAAACCTTCAGGAGAGCAACAGAGGAGGATCCCTCTCCCCGGATGGACAGAAGCAACAGATGTCAAGTGTACAGAATGAACAGCATTTACAAAGTTACATAAATACATTACATGAATATGACAATGTATGTCCATCATGGCACGAACTCGCAACGTCAGCATAGACAGTCCTGATCCTTATTCCTAATTCCAATTATTTGAAAATGAAGAAAAAGTTTCTTTAAATTTCTTTATTTTCTTCGGTATCAGAAATGTAAAATGATTGTGGTAGCAGGCAGAATGTAATTGTATAAAAGCCATAAGTGGCTCTGAGTGCTGCTGAATGCCTCCTGCTTCGCCACTGATGGAGGACTGAAGCCGCGAGCAGCGCCGCTCTATGGAGAAGCGAGGTTGACCTCAAATGTCCTAAAACAGATACCTTTCTGGAGTATTTTTCAACCCGGACACTATTTTCCGATGTTTTTGGTGTCCCGGTGACGAATGGGGACAACAAATTGATGATGGACCAATTTCATGAATTGTAATTGTCCTGGGAAACGTCCGAACCCGGGCTTTTGTTTATTAGCCTGACGGGAAGGAACTGTCTTTGTAGCGTGAGGTTTTGGTCCTGACAGAGGGAAGGCACTCAAAGTACAGTTTGTGTCCTGGGTGAAAGGGCCAACATCCTTCTAGCCCTCCTCGGGGTCCTGGAGGCAAGTCGTGGAGGAGGTACGTCACATTGCAGCCAATGGGGAGCCAATGTCTGCCCTCCTCCTCACGCAAACATCACAGTCGGGTCTAACTTGCGCTATGATTTAGTCCCATAGACATTGAAGTAGCCGAGCACGTCTGTTTGTATATTCAACAACTCATTTTGAATATAGAAAGTTAAATTGAACAATATTTCAACAATATTTATTGTCAGATTTCCAATTGAACTGAAGGAATTATAAATAATACGCACTCTCTTCCCTTATTTCAAGTAAAAAAGAGACGGGATAAATTAAAAAATTAAAAAAGAATACAGAACTTCATTCAAGAAAATGAACTGAACTGAATCGTCTTGTAGCTTTGAATTCAGTTAATTCAGGTGTTATTCTTTTCTTTATTATATTCTTGTCTTCCAAAATGAAGACCTTGTATGCAGGGACTTTATCTGTGGTTATTAAACCGTCTTGTATCAGCTCTCTTCTCCTCTCTGTTAACATCATTTTTGGACAGTGAATTAATGTGTTCTGATCATTATTCTTTTCTTTATTATATTCTTATCTTCCTAAAAAGAGGACTTTGTGTGCAGGGACTTAATCTATGTAATTCTGATCATATTGGGCTTATTTATGTTTCTGCGCCTTCATTTCGGATGTGACTGGATACATTGGCTCAAAAGAGTTGTGCTTTGTCTCGTAGCGGCGCTTCACACTACCGCTTTTAATAATGCCCACGTTCTCTGAACACATGAGACACACTGGTTTTAAACGGCCTTTGGGAAGAATGATCATTTATTAAGAGTCTGTCCATTCTTGGTCGAAGGTTCTGGCCACTTTTCTCTTTGTGGAGAGCGCGTGTGAAAGAACCTCTGACACTCGTTCTCTCCGACTGTCGGTTCCTCTCACCCCAGACGAGGGCGATACTTATCGGAATACACACATTTGATTGGCCGAGTAGAGTCGCGTGAGATGATTCACAACGCGTGTAATTGGTCGGTGTGATTACGAGACCGCTTAATGAGCGTCGTAAAGGCAAGAAAAGCTGCGACGGTTAAAATAAAAAGCGCTGCGACAAATTGTAATAATTCTTAATTATGGAGCGGTTTTAAGTCTGGGTCCAGACACCGGACCCAAACCGCGGCCCGCCTATTAGTCACTCAATCAAGATTAATCTGAGAACAGTCCAGCACACGTGCACCATGGGCCCTTTTTCTTTACGTGAAATGAATGCTGATTTTCCTTCACTAAAGACGTCAGAGACATCCACTTGACATTTTAACATTTTTGAAAGGTTCCACTGCGACATTAATGATTAACCAGGGACTGTATGGTGGGTCAATTCTTCTAAAGAGAGGATAAATACTGTTGAGAGAGCCCCAGCTGCTTTGGAGCGGCTCAGTGTGTGTGTGTGTGTGTGTGTGTGTGTGTGTCAGATTGCCCTTGTGGTGCACAGGAAACACCTCGAAGTTGTGGGCTATTGATTCAAGGATGCTGTGAAATTGTTAGAGAGGGACCAGTTGTAAGGATTTAAAGGAGCCGTGTTTAGCATTCTGAACATTGACATAGCGGAAAAAATAACTATTAGCCATGTGAATGTATAGTGGAGTAATGTCTGACTGCTGTAATCTGAGCTTCACCTTGCTTTGTCGACATCGCCGAGACGGCCGCTTGTGCTTTTAGTGCACGTGAGCGTGCCCCACCCTGTGGTTCCGCCCTCAGGTTAACACTGTTCGTTCTGTCGGCACTTCCACCGTTGTTCAGCTGTTAGCACCCAAAGCCCTGAGCGCGCCATGTTGAGAGCTGTTGAGAGGCAATTGAAGTGCTCCAGGTGTCTTATCTCGCACCTTTTTAAGGTGGGATCGAATGCACTGGAGAAGGTTTGTAGTCAAGGGTGATTTGTTAATATCTACATATAATGTCTACAGGGACAGTGTGTGAATCACACTTGTTTTATGAACCTGTCATATACATATCTTACCACCATAGATACTCATATTATGATTAAAATAGATGTATTTTATTATATGTGATTTCGTTAGAGTTTGAGGGCATAAAAGATTATTTCTCTGTCTGCTTACTGAGGTTTTGCCTAAATATATGTGTTGCTTTGTGCTATACAAATAAGCAAGTGTACAATATCAATATTGATATGTGTAGAGGTGTTGTTTGCATGTGATTCTTATTAAAGGTTAACACAGTGGACGATGTGAGTAATGGCACTGCACTCACTGTTGTAATTTCATTTTAGTTTTACCCTCCAACAAATGGGTTTCATATGTTTATCCTGACCACAGATTAATTTGACCCTCTACTTCATTCATATTGCCCATTCTGCTCGACAACAAGCAATTTCAGAGCTTCTGCCTTTTACTACGATAACTTACTTATTAGTAAGGTAAGTAAGAGGACTCCTAACTGAATGGTTGCAATGCATATTTATATTTTATTTCTCTACTGTATCACGCAACACTGAGAAAAATAAGACTTAGACACTTAGAAAAAATGGCTTTGCAATGATTATGCAACTAACAAACAAACACAAAATGTGTTGTGATGTTGACTCATGAAGAATAATTTAAACTGCAGAGGAGATAATAAGAAACTATTAAAGTATAAGTAGCTACAAGAAGATGACCATCAGCAAGAAAGAAAGAAATCACCTATAAACTCATCATAAAACTCTATTATATTCACTCTTTTTATATGAAAACAATCGGGGCCCCAGTGTCTTTACAACCATGCTGGTGTAATGTGGTGCAGACATGTTTACCAGTCAATCACCAGTGCTGTCTGTGTCCTCACTTCCAGATTACTGTTTAATGCAGAAATGATCTTTTGCGCGCTAACATTTGCAATCAACAGAATGCACATCTAAAGCCGAGTGGAATCTCGTTAGTTTTGCAGGTCACCAAAGTATTGAAGTGGCTTTTTGAGTTCACTTCGGGGATTCCTCGCCTTACAATTCATCCTGTTGGGATCATCAATGTCTGTACCAAAGTAGACATATTCTATCGGTTAAACCAAAGTTAGCACTAGCTGGTGGCGCTAGTTGAAATGTCAGAGGATCACCAAAGTATTTAGGATTCATCCTCGAGACGCCATGAACATCCGTACAAATGTCATGGCCATTCCGTCTAATATAGGGTGACCATTTTTTTGCACACTCGCATGTACGAGTCTATTGCCGCGCAATATGCGTTTCCATTAGAATGGACAATTATTTCAGCGCTTAGCACACATACTGAGCACAACATTCAAAACCTCAGCAGGCAAAACACTGTGTACCCCTTTATTTGAACAGTGAAAACAATGGTTTATCATAACATTAAAGACAAAATGAATTGCATTGGTGTAATATAAGTATTGGTCGTCATAACTTTTTAAACTAAACAAATATGCGTTATTTTCTTATTCAACAGTGTGGTATTTCAATGTGATAGCAATGACCGATGATTTCACATTCATATTGTGTAATTCTTTCCCTTAATACCCTGTACTCAAATAGCTTGTGCTTGCACTCGGATTTGCTCTGCATTCTATTCTAGTTGTGTGTGTGTGCACTCAGATATTGTCGCTGTGTATATGTGGCAGGCTACAGACCACTCACTCACGTGTATGTCATAGGGATCACCGGCTAAAATAAGTTAGATCCGGGTTACGTCTATCTGATATAAAAATATAAAAAGATAGACTCTATCATTTCATTACATTACATGTCATTTAGCTGACGCTTTTATCCAAAGCGACTTACAATAAGTGCATTAAACCATGAGTCCAAACTCAGAACAACAAGAATCAAGCAAGTACAATTTCTTCAATAAAGTTAAACTACAAAGTACTATCCGTAAGTGCCATTTAAGTGCTACTAAAGTGCTATCGGTAAGGGACATTTAAGTGCTACTACGGCATTTAAGTGCTACCTATTCAAGGTATAGTCGAAAAAGATGTGTTTTTAGTTTGCGACGGAAGGTGTAGAGACTTTCTGCTGTCCTGATGTCAATGGGGAGCTCGTTCCACCAATGAGGAGCCAGCACAGCAAACAGTCGTGACTTCATCGAGTGTTTAGCTCGTAGTGACGGAACTACAAGCCGATTGGCAGAAGCCGAGCGAAGTGAACGAGGTGGGGTGTACGGTTTGACCATGTCCTGGATGTAGACCGGACCCGATCTGTTCGCAGCACGGTACGCAAGTACCAATGTTTTGAAGTGGATGCGGGCGGCCACCGGTAACCAGTGAAGGTCGCGGAGGAGCGGAGTAGTGTGGGTACATTTCGGTCGGTTGAAGACCAGTCGAGCAGCTGCATTCTGGATGAGCTGTAGAGGTCGAATGGCATTAGCAGGTAGACCTGCCAGGAGGGAGTTGCAGTAGTCTAGCCGTGAGATGACCAGAGCCTGGACCAGAACCTGGGCCGCCTTCTGAGTGAGAAGGGGTCGGATTCTCCTGATGTTGTACAGCATGTACCTACAGGAGTGTGTTGTTGTGGTAATGTTGGCAGTCAGGGAGAGTTGACTGTCGAGCGTCACTCCGAGGTTCCTGGCAGTCGGAGTCGGAACCAGCACTGAGTTGTTGAAATTAATAGTCAGGTCGTGGGTGGGAGAGCCTTTTCCTGGAAGGAGGAGAAGTTCCATACATAAGTTATAGTTCTTTTTTAAAGTAGTCAATGTAAAACGTCAAATGGATGCAGTTCTAAACACTCAGTCAACGTTGTTTACTTGGTTATGTTAACGCAACACAATCAATTGGTGAGGTTTTGGTTCAAATAGTAGTATGTATGGTAGTAGTCAATGTAAATAAGTCAACGGTGGACTTCTGGTTTCACACAGGACACAAGCGTAGTGTCCTGGGTGAAAGTCCTGTGTTTGTTTGATCAGTCCATCCATATCTATTGAGCCATTAAGTCTGTTGGCTCAGCGTGAGGAGCCGTGTCCCTTTTTACATCATTATAGCCATCCATGCATGTCTGGAGCAGCTTGTTTCCCCACAGTCTGTGTTAATGAGGTTAAGGTTTCAGTTGTTCCCTCGGTGCTTAAATTTGTCACATAATTCCCCTGAGAGGAGCATAATGACGTTAACCAGCTCGAGTCAAAACTCATATTTGAATGTGTGCCATGCATTATTACATGGACCTTTCCGGTTGAGTGTGTGTGTGTTGTAGAAGCGGTAGATGATTAAATCCATCAACAGGCTCATTACCGCCACGGTGTATTCATGTGTTGCGTAACACTGATAAGACGGCATGTAGCTCAATCAGTAGGGACTCAGCTTGGGAAACGAAGGACCCACACTGGCCAGTTCACCTCCTCGGCAATTCAGAGGTGCCTTTGAGCAAGGCACTGAACCCTTGAAGTGGCCATTATGTGGCAAACCGGTTCTAACTCCCAACTTGTCAATATTGCCGCTTGGCCCTCGGATGTTTAGATATTAGAGATAATTATGACCTGTTGATACAACCTCTTGGCAGCTCTTAGTACATCATTAAAACTACTAATGACGAGATTTGTTTTATATATACAAAAATACAAACTTTAATTTCCTTATAAATTGAATTGTAGGTTTTTATCTAAAAAAAACACCTATAAATTACTATAACAAATTACAAGAATAGCATTCAGAATTTGTAATGGTTTACACTGACTTCAGAACAGTTTACATTATTTGTGGGACGGATGGAGCAACTACAGTCAAACAACAAAGGGATCTTATGGATCTCCGGATCTCAAAGTTATATTTGCTCCCATTTTTCTTTTTTGCTGTTCCAAGATCTTAAGCGCTATTCGCTCTCTAAGTGATTGCTAGGCTTGGTGATATTAACCAACTAGTCAAAGGAGAGAGAGAGAAGTTACATTCCTAAAGAAGGAAATAAGAGCTTGCCAGTGAAAAAGAAGCTTGCACCGAGAACTTGATCCTTTATTGATCTGATAAATTGTATTGATTCTCCACTGAGCTATGGACTAAATTAGCTTGTTTCACCAAAACAGGATTGCCTTGATTTAGAAATGCTTATTGGCCAATTTTGGACAGTTCCATCCGTAGCTCTAATATATCAGAGAAAACCGTCAAATAAATTGTCCCAGCACTCAGTTTTGGGCACAACCAAACACGTGAGCAAGGTTACAGGGTGACTGAGCATCTTTCGTAGGAATCGATAATATCACGGATATCATGGATTTGTGCAATAACCTGGACTTCTGGACGGGTTAAGCAACAGTGTATTTCTTCAAGTGCCCGCTCCCATGCCGTCACGGAGAGAGTATGGAAGTTTACTCAGAGATGACGCTATATGCAAACATCTGCATTTGACGAGTTGGGCCTGAGAGAGTGTTTATGTGGCAGCTCCTCCGCTCTCACATCGCTCCACTAATGCATGTCTGTCGAGCCTGTGATTCAATACAAGCATGGGCCCCGTTGTGATGTACCTCACATACACCGATCCCTGAAAGGCTCAGCGAGGGACACAGTTGCAGTTGATCAAGACGCCGCTCACAACAAATAAAGTCAATTCGTAAAATAAGCATTCTTTTATTGCCAATGATGTCTTCCTGATTAAGCGAGCAGCGGGAACTGTTGACAGTCAAAAGGAGAACTTAATTATACACCGGAAAATAACAACCGTGATTCTCCTCGTATTCATTGATCCTCTCTGTATTTAAATACTTTGCTGCCTCAGAATAATGGAAATCTTTATTTATATACTGGAAATAAGAAGAGACTCGCTGAAGTCCAAATACGTGAGCCAACAGTCAATACTAACAATCAACCGGCCACTGAAAGGATGCTTGAGGGGTGTCATTATTCTTTCATCAGCTCCAGCGGTCCTTGTGTCGTAGGTCCGTCTCCATCCGAGGCTGGCCTGGTGGAGGCACCGAGAGCCCTCGCAGAGCTAGTGATTGGGTAATCTCAGGAACTGCAGCTGGCGGGCCCCAGTGATGCAGCAGAGACAGATTCACCGGTACGGGAGGAAAAAACAGAAGCTGAAATGGATCAAGCGAGATCAGAAGTAAACCTCCTGGACGTCGGTCGATATATACGTTTGGAAGGATATAGTAATTAAAGTAAAAACAAAAACACACGTTGAATTTGTTTTGATTGTGTCATAAAATGTCCGAATGAGAAATGGTAGCTCGATTGTTGTTGAATGAATAGCAACACAAATAATGAATTCATTTCAAGGAATCGGCAGGAATGGGCCCCAATATGTTCCACAAAACATAAAGATTTAAGATGGTGTTTGTCCTTCTGTGTGGGAATCAGACATATTGAGAAAAGCAAAGGCAATACTGAGAAACAACATTGAATATAAGATAATGGACCTCATGCAGGAAGTGATACATAAGCAACTTTCCTTTTTTTTCTCTCATTTTGTTATAAACCGTTGATTTCTTGGATTCACCCCTTTTTTTCTCATTTTTTTTCTTATGTTTGAGCAACATCCAAAACGCATGAATATCATATAATACTGTCCCTTCGATGCCATTTGATTTTCTTGTAACGTCAGGACTGGTGCTCGGAAAAACAATTTAGGTGAATAGTAATAGTAACTCTTTAACTATTGCTCTGAGGCATGAAGATATCTGATTAATTATGATTACTGAATGTTCCCACACCCTCTATATTCTGTCTTATCTTTTAATAAAGACAGAGCTCCAAAACAATCCCACGGTCTAATGCACTCGTTGGAAGATAAAACAACCAACATGTAAAAGAGTCTTTGGAGTCGGTGCTACGTGGTCATTGTTCTGTGGTTCAGTCGGTATTAATATTTCTGCTTATTTGCATTCCTTCATTAAACAACTGAAAGCGTAATGCAAGAGATTCTTACACAAAGTAAAAGTAATTATACTACGATAAACGTCTTTTCACCCAGTGAATTCACTTTAATTATCATCAGTCGCTGTATATCCACAGAGGTGCACAATTTGAATATGGAAGCACATTATGTTCACGGAAACGTACAATGTTTTTTTTATTTTTTATTTGACACTTATTTGGGTTGTTGAGATTGTTGCTGTTGGACCATATGATATATAGATTGTGAGCATGGTCGGGTAGTACCTGTTTCCATTGTAATCAGATTTCTAATAAATAGCTAGCAGCCCAGATTACAACTGCATTGTCAAGGATTGCTTAATCATTACATTATTGATAACGTCTTAGAAATATCGGTTGATGCTGGCAAGAGTGAATTGATTTGACCAATTCTAAAAGCAGAATATGTTCTACTATATACAAAAGTAAATAACAATAAAATACTATACGTGTATTCAGTAATGTGACCCAGTCCTGCCTCATTGATGTGCACTGTATATCGCTTCTCAAAAGTTCACTAAATACTATTCAATATTAATGTTTGATATTTACATCATTTATTTGTTGTAAACTAATACTTGTGTTTCTTCCTCCAGTAACCACAAAACCCAACTGCTTTCTAGTTTATAGCACCAGCTCAAGAAAAAATAATTTGCAAAAATATGACCGTCGCACACTTCGTGAATATTCAGCGGCACTTTTCTTTTCAGAACCAGGTCCTATTTTCTGACGTTTTGCACTGTGAATAAAGGAATCAACCAATCAAGGTGTGCGGTTTAGTAGCGCCTCTCTTTATAAATCAACCAACACGGATGCGCTGTAGGCCAAACCAAGATGGCCGACTTTATTCCTCCATTCATTCCTGCAGTGGAGACCAGAACCAACAGTGTCTACAACGCTTCCCCAGAAAAGGTGTGAATGGGATGTGAGGAGGTACAGTTCAGCGTGGTCTTCAGCGGCGTGAAAGAAAGGACCTTTTTCTGTCTTTGAAGTTTTCCGTGACTTTGAAGTTTTCCTTTCAGTTTTAGAGGGAAAAAAGGATGCCGTGTCCTGCAGCGCGTGCGTGTCTTTTCTCTGGCAGATCTTCTGAGGATGGCAACATCGTGTCGTCTTCCATCCGCCCCCTTCCAGACCCCTGTCTGATGTCTGTGTATCAGCCTGATCACACATTATTCGTGAGCGGAAATTTGACAGCATCTTTCTCTTTGCGCTTTTAAAGATCTGATCTGTGATATTTTCAAAATGTATTTGGTCAACCGTGATTCACGCAACCTCAGGCTGGTCTCATCCAGCATTCCTATAATAATAATGATATCGTCATTTGTCGATAACCCACAAAATCATTTAGTATTTCGTCCACATAATTGTGTGCAAGTCACTGTGTGGGGCAGAGGTGGTCAGTGCGTGAAGCCACTCGAACACTATGGCGGGCTTTGACTGTGCCCTGCAGGTGGTTTCCTCTCTGCAGGCTGGTGGAGTGGAACCAGCAGGTGAAGGAGAATGTCATTACGATCTCCTTGCAGGTTCAGTAAAGTGTTGTTACAGTGACCTTGTTGACCCCAACGTGAGCTGGTCCCTGCAGATCTCCTTTGTGTTGAGAAGTTTATCAGGTTAAGAATGTGCCCAGAAACTTATATTCTGCAAAAGTCTCCAGAGGGGGATGACTGCCGCAGCCCTTCTAATTGTCATCCGTAACTCATTCCTAAGGAGTTAACGAGAATGGGCATGAGGTCACAGCAGTGGCGGGCCTTCAGGGCCAGCTAAGCCTTCTCTGCTGGCCTAAACAGAATCACAAAGTTATAGCTATTTTATAATTTAATGTATTATACTACTTTTTCTCCATTGGCTTATTTTGTCATTGCACAGCTCCTGTCTTCCTCTGTTGCTCTGCTTCCAGCCTGCAGCTTGCTCTAAGGAGAACTTTTGTCCAATCAGATTTCACCTCTATGTCTCTCTGTAAGAAGAGAGGCTGAGGCCTTTTAGGTGAGCTTTGCAGATTAGGATTTAAAGGCCCCCTAAGAATCAGATATGTGTAATGTCCATGGGGAAGTTACTCTCGGGCGGCAATCTCCAATACCGCCAATGCGAAAAAACCTTAAACTTGCATTCTCTCTACTGACCACCAGGGGGCAACTCCTCTGGTTGTATAGAAGTATATGAGAAAATTGATTTATTCCATCAGTAAACATTGTAGACATGAGTTTATGGTCTCAACCTCTAGTTTCAAGTCCTCTTCAACACAGCGTGATGTTCATTTAGTCAATTCCAGGAAGCTCAGTGACGTAGAGTGGAGAGAGCATTTTAAAGGTCACAAGCTGTGTCCCGTGGATCCTCAGAATATAGTAATCCATGCTTCTGCACTCCTGATGACTATAAACTCGAACCTGAAAGGAGTCACTGCCGGTCACAAATATGTCCGTTTGGTCTTCAACATTTAAGTATCAAGTATTCGACATATGTATTTGTTTTCAATAAAATAACGCATATTAAGCAAAGTTGTGATTCAACAAATCTGAATCTCTTGGAAATGGCTGTTTTACCCATTCAAAATAATATAATGTGAATAATAAAGAACTTTTCCCCGTTCCTCTGACAATTTATCAATAAGAGCTTTTGTGAATTGGGTTGCAAATGATGTGTCATTTTCAAAAAACAGTGATCCAAAGATAATCAACCTTGCATGTAGCAAACACACATTTGCATATAAACCGATCATCTAAAGCTCAAACCAAGTGGAGACTACACTACAAAGATGGCCGGTGTGGCTCAGAAAGGTTTAAGCACTGCACCGATCTAGCGTTGCACTTCTTTTTAAATTGTTGTTTTGCATATGCAGTAGTACTTCCCAAGATATGTAAACAACTTCCATGTGTAAAATCAGGGCTTTTCACCTCGAGGCTATCCATCATAAATCGTATCCAGAGGCATTCTCTACAAAGTTGAAAAATATTGTGCACCTATTTAAAACCTCTTTAAGCTCAGCCCTTTCTTTAGCAAAGACTTCATTTTGATTCTTGTCAATTAGAAATGAGGATCCGAAAGCTGGCAATCTGCCTGGATCCTGCCACTGCCGCTTGCAGCTATACTTGCTGAGGAATATTCTCAGAAATTAAAGTTAATCAAATTAAGCACAAGAAAATATTTTCCTTTGTCCTTCCGACGTGGAGGATCGAGGATGGATGGAAGCAGCTCTCAAAAAAAACACCCGAGGACAGTGTCTGACGGAGCACACATTTGATCTGGAGCAGAGCTCAACACTTTGTGTGTGTGTGTGTGTGTGTGTGTGTGTGTGTGTGTGTGTGTGTGTGTCTAACACTTTTTTGGGATCCACAAGATAAAGTCATCAAGTTGTGTGGGTTGAGTTACTGCTTTGCAGTCCCAACCAAGATGGCACGCTTTACTTCTCCTTTTCAAACCTTTCCGTCCTGACTTGACGCGGTGGAACACTAATGTCCCCCCCGGCATCCTCGATGGGCCTGAGACACTGTGCTGCACATGGCGGCCATTAATGGTACCCACACTCCTGGAGAACTCGGGGCTGTTGGCCAGCCGTGCAAACGCTTTTCCGATCTCATTCAGTGCTCCAGCTGTGTGCCGTTTGATGACCTCCCGACGATGGGCGGCACCTTTCTCCACTCCAGTGTGCATCGGTCTGCCGACTGGAGAGTCGGGAACCTTCTTTACCTCCAAGATGTCCCTCATACCAACCGGGAAGAGACTCGAAATGAACACAACAAACACAAAGGGAAACACTACAAAGAGATGCAATCCCAACATTTGAATTGAGTAATTTCAGCTCACCTGGACCCTAAAATCATACCGTCCTGCAATCAGCTCATCACACACCCGGCTACAATCATCTCATCAATCCCCAGTCTAATCCAGGCTTTGCTCCCACTCTTGGCCAGTTCGTTGTTCCAGTCACGTCTCTGAGAATAGTTGTTCCTCTTGTTCCAGGCTTAAAGTGGGATTTGCCAGGTGGGGGCACCCGAAAGTCCAGAGCAGTGGGGAAAATGACTGGTCTGAAAATGACTCCGGTGTTGTTTTCTTTGTGATCAGCGGATCTTCTTTAAGCACTTGAGACAAAATGGGAAAGAAACAACACTTCCAGGAGTTGTACGGAGGCGGTCTTCTCAAGAAGCTTTGCAACGCGCCTGTGGCCTCTGGATTCTGTTGGCTCGAGGCAGGATTAATAATGAATAGTTGCACACAGGCAGCCTTCAAATATTGTGGGACGCGGCCAGAGGACAGAGAACTGTCCTTTAATGAGTGTGACCGAGGGGCAGTCACATCCAGTACTTCAGAGAAATGTAGGAAGCATTATATCTGTGGGGCTTGCAGAGTGTTTCAAGGATACCTAAAACCTGAAATTAAACAGCACAGTTAGGGGCTTAGGACATTGATAAAAGAATTAGGAGCCACCATTATTTATTTATTTGCATCTCGCTGAGTTTCTCATTTATGGGTTCACACAGACTACATCTTAAAGGATTCAAAAGACGTCTACAGTGCTAAAAAGAGCTCTGGGGCCATTATTAGTATGAATGTTAGAACTCTGTTTGGCCCTGTATGTCTGGGAGAGGAGACGCACTCGTAAACCGCACTCTGCTCAATCGCTCGCCGGAGTCCATTCATGTGGGCTTTTATAATTTTTTGCACTGATATCAATTAGTCATACTTAAAATGTGTTGCAGTGCTCTCTTCGGCTACTATATATAAACTGCTACTAATGCTGCAATGTGTGTGTGTGTGTGTGTGTGTGTGTGTGTTGCACTTTGACTTTGTGACTGTGTGTGTTGTGGTCTGGCCCTGCTATGTTGGTCATAATGTATACAAGCTCACGTTTAATTTAAAGTGTGTGGGATGGCTCATGAAAGGTCAAACACTATATGCCAGAGGAATAATGGAGTTCTGAGTGTGTGTGAGATGCATATAAGGGGAGTATTTACACTCCCAGGTATTTGAGTGGCCATGACACTTCGCTGAAGTGTCATGGCAAAGGATTCAGACTTTCCTTTGCTGAATATCCATAAGCCTGTCCTTCACTTTAATTCCTAACTAACTTTCATTCTGCCAACAGGCCGATCCAGTTTGCTGTCCGCCTGTTGGTGGTGCTGATCGCTTTCCAGCCGAGTGGTGCTGATCTCTTTCCATTTGTTCCTGCTCATAACTCCCCATTCATGATTCAATATTTCAGATTGGACTAAATGATACACATTAATTGTAAGCTAAAAGGTCACTCCCACTGGCTATAATTATCCCATGGAACTACGCGGCCGTCAGAATGTTTCTTTTAAATGTCAATTTAAAAAGTCAATTTAAATGTCAATTCTGCATTTATGTAGGACGTACAGAGGATTGCAATGCGGTTTCGCTCCTACTACGGGTTATATGCAAGCACAACAAAGTTTTTTAACATAAATATTGCATATAGGCTTGTAATGAGTCGGTAACAGTCCAGTCACAGCTAGTCACAGAGAATATGTATAACGTTGCTATCCAGTCTAAAGGAGCGACCTGGGAGGCTCCGGTATCTTCTCACAGATGGCAGGAGACCGAAGAGGGTGCACGACGGATGGGTGGGGGTCACTCGCAGTGCTGGAGGTCACGGGGGGGGGGGGGGGGGGGGGGGGGGGGGGGGAGCACACGCCTGGAGGAGATGATGAGCAGAGCTGTTGAGATGTGGAATTGCTCATTTCAGAGGGAATAATTTACTTAATTTGCTTTTGTTTGTGAAGCACTCTTTGTTGAAAAGTTATTTTGTGATGATAATAATAATAATAATATCTCAAAATATGAATTACATAGAATTCAATTTTCTAGATCACACAAAGCTGGAATTGCTGCGTAGACTTTTTTAAGACCAAACAAGGCTCTCTGAAAATGAACAGACTAGGGAAGTAGATTGAAGTTTATTATTATTTATTATTATTTTGAGGGGAAATGGGTGGCGATGATGGCAAGAGGTACAGCAAACATGTTGTTATACATGATAGTCCTATAGCTGAAACATTGTGACCAACTACACCCCAGTGGATTGGACAATTACACCAATTGGGCTGAATGGACTTAAGTAATATCAATCTAATGAGAAGACATTTCATAAATAAGGCACATTATTTTTTACATTAGGATCAGTAAGGATATAAGTACTATGAATCACTACAATGGCTGTGTGGTTCCTCCATGATCAGAGGTACTGTACGTGGTGGTTTGGCTCCATCTAGAGTATGAGGGTTGCCACTGAGAGATAAATACTAGAGAGAGATAATTCAAGATTAATTTCACACCCTACAGGACCAAAACTCAATATATGCAGTCGGAGGCAAAACAACACATGAAACTGAGCTGAGCTATTTTTTGTATTTTATCTTTCTCTCTTACTTCCTATGGTTCTCACTCTCAGGCCTACCATTAAATTCCATTGTTAAATTATAGCTGTAATTCATCTTCTTAAAGAACTTTATTTGTAATGATTTAGTTTTGAGAGAGAGAATTTTATCATCCCAAAGCTTATAATGTACAGTATATTATTCTCCTGACTGTGTGTGTGTGTATATATATATATATATATATATATGAAATACTTAAAAGAAATAAACCGTCAAATAAATGAAATTAGTTTGGGATTATGAGACTACCAGATTGTGTAAAAACACAATGGGCAGGTGGCATTTTACATGGTAGCCCCTCCCATCAGTGAAGTTGTGTTAAAGCCCGTTTTGAGTGGTCGATAGAATAAAACTGTAAATGGACCGTACTATACAAGTACGGTCCATTTACCATTTAATTCCATATTTTATGAACAACTCCTTATGATATGAATAACTCCCTTTTTTAAATCTTCACCACCATCTTGACTGTAAGGGAGCCTGGAGGGACAATTGAGTGAGATTCAACTCTTCTCTGTCTTACCTCAGATACTTCTGGATCTGCTTGCTGGGATGTTTGATTTGAGGTATAAGTGAAAATTGTGAAAACATTTTGCGGGTTTGAACAATAGCACAGTTTTATTCTGTGTTCTTTTCTTTCTTATATTGTTTGTTTTTCCCTGTTAGTGTTATAAGTATAGTATATGTTCTTTGTCCTTCGTTCTGCAGGAAGATCTGACACACACACACACACACACACACACACACACACACACTCATAACAACAACAACAAAAAAGATTTGACACACAAAAAGTAATCCGCCGTTCAGATATTGTATTTAGAAAACACTTGACATCTTTGAATCATTCCATAAAAAGATCATTGATTTCAAGTACACTGCTTTAAAAAAGAAAGAAAGAAAACATACAGTACCAAAAACAAAATAGAAAAGAATAGAAATCACTTCACAGAGTGGTTTGTCAAAGCTCGGGATTGATTGAGAAGCACAACTAGGAGGACTGCGTTTATACATTCACATGGATCAAACTCGTCAACATCAGCCGGAGGGTGTTGAGGTCAATTCTTACAGCGACGGGACACGACAACAACAACACAGGCAACATACAGGAGGTCGCGTTTCACTATCACAGGAACAAAAAGGACAAGAGGAGGAGTTCTTATGGTCAGCAGAGCCAGGGCAGCATTCCTTTCATCACCCCACAGTGAATGCAAAACAGACAGAAGAAAAACAAAGTATAGGTGCAGAAATATTATGAATAAATTATTTGCATAAATAAGATCAATAGTAGAAAGAAAGAAAAAAAAACGCAAGAGTTGCAAGGCTGCTTTGGCACATTTGTGTACTTACAGTACTGTGATAATTAGGTCCAAATAAGTGCTGATTTGTTATACTGCATGGCATGCCGATTGTGCGTTGCCCTTGGCAGCTCCAACTTACAAGCTGGTTCCCATAATACCCTTCTCTAAAGCACGGGCACATCAGCATTAAAAATGGCCGCTAAACCCCCATGGAACCGCTGTGATCGGTGGACTCAAGTCTTCGTCAACCTGTCGTCTCTCTGTAAAAGTTGAGTCCAACACAGGTTGTGTTTCCGTTTTATTGTCGAGCTACTTTTGAGTGAATTATGCGCCCTTCCATCAACTGGGTTGGAGAGAATAAACTCTCAAAGCGCAGTTTCATCAGAAGTTGGCGCCATGGGGCTACGTTTCACGCATGGCTGTGATCGACCCGTGAACAGAGTAGTAGAAGAAGAAGAAGAAGAAGAGGTTGCGAAACTGACCAAAAGAAGTCGCCATGACCACCTAACCCGTGTACGACTTCAAAAAAGAAAAACGATCTTCAGGAATTAGTTTCAATCGGGCAAGTTTGAAATGTTCTTTAATGTCGGCTAGTTTCCGGCATGTTTCATGCTGTCCGGCGCTGAAGACGACTTGACGCACGCCGACGGCTTAAGCAGCTGATAAGTCACGTGACTTAAATCCATGCTTCATTAGAACATATTCCACAAAAGCGTTTTGATATCCCGTTTAGCACATCCTTTACGACTTCAAAATGCACGTACGAATACATGAATAAACTACGGCTAGCTAACGCGCTACGATAGCTTCCTCCTTTAGAGGGCAGCTCTGCGGCGGCATGGCGCAAATTCAGGGGTCAGAGTTGAACTGGACTCAATGTGAACTAAGTGATCCACAGGTAATTCATAATTTAGTAGCCAGCTTTTGACACTTTAAAAGCTGATGTGACCCGGCCTTCATTGGGACAACTTGTACTTTCCAAGCATCTCAGATCTTTTGGGAGTTTAAAAAAAATCTTTTTTAAAGTGCAGCTATGCGAATTGCTGTGGAAGAGAAGCATCAACGCTCTGTTTCTATATACAATTTTCAGCATTTCATTTCTTCTCTTTTCTACTATTAAATGCAAGACAATTAGTGGTCATACGGATCTTCTTGTACATGTACAGCAACAATACATGTGCACTTTTCTAATTGAAAATAGATTTGTGCTGCTGTACTATGACTATTAGACTATATTGACATCATATTAATATAAGTGCCTTCAGATACTCTTGGCTTGAAATATGTCATGAAATGGTGTGGCTTCATTATTACTGGCCTGCAGATACAGTATATCATTTCATCATCGTTGGTGGAAAGTGAAAGCTGCGTTATTATCTTCCAGTAATGGCAGAAGAACAGAAAAAGAAGATGGATATAAATACCTTTTCTTTCCCCCTCCACATCATAAATGCTTCATACAGATGGCATAACATATATATATATATATATATATATATATATATATATATATATATATATATATTTATACCACAAAGGTCTCAGCTGTTTCATTGTCCTTTTAAAGGAAAATGACATAAAATGTGAAACAAACAAATGTCCTCAGACTTACATTCTAAAACTGATTGGACACAGTATTGAGAGATCTGTAGCAAAGCTTGTGTGGCACCGCCCCGTCAATCACACACTCGGGGACGCACACGCGTGGTCACATGTTCACATTCACATGTTTTCTTCCCAGAGAGCAGCATGTAAGAAGTCGTTGCGTACTATAGAAAGGTGTGTGTGTGTGTGTGTGTGTGTGTGTGTGTGTGTGTGTGTGTGTGTGTGTGTGTGTGTGTCTGTGCATGCATCATGAAGGCATCCTGTTTGTGGTATGTGTGTCTGTATCAATCTTGTCTATGTGCATGTGTCTGTTGGGGGTGGTGTCATTATGGCTGTGAGAAGGCTGTCGGTATAAAGGAAGCACCACCCAAAACACGCGTTCACGCGCCGCGCTAAGCAGCAACCACACGCACGCACACGCACACAGTCAGACCAGAGACTCAGCGATCAGGGGCGTCTCTGACGTCATAACCTGGCGTGCAGGTTGACGATGACGCCGTCTTCGGGCAGGTCTTTGACGGGCAGGTCGCTCACGTCCACTCCTCCGTGGTCGGTGCTCTCACAGCTACTTTGAGGCGACTCAGGAGGAGGCTGGTACAGGATGCTGGCCAACAGGAAAAAGATTGTCCCCACCACCTAAAGAAATGAGGACAGGTGATAGTTGTGAGGAGGGAGAGTTAAAAAAACAAACAAATGCAGATAAATGGTGCAGAGAAAATATTTCACAAAAAGGCCTACAGAGGACTCTTCACTTCTTCATATCAAAGGATTAATTTAACAATTTAGGAAATACGTGTATTTATTTTCTCGCCAGGAGTTTGACCAGAAGATCGATATCAGTCTCATGTCTGTGCTTGAAGCCAGAGCCCTCAGGCCGTTAGCTTAGCATAAAGCGTAGCGACTGTAGCAAAGTTAACCCATTCAGTAGCGTAACACGTCGTGTGCCATTTGTGTCATTTGTACACAAACTGAAGTGTGAAAACCAGAGCGTCTGGTTCTGTGACCGGCTCATGGCGATTAGTCTCAAAGACATTTTTAATCCCAAAATTTGCCATTTCGACATTTCTGTTTCCATATTGAATAAACAAAGCATAATGTGTTGATTTGTAAGACATTGAGGTGTTGGTAAGAGCCAAGCTAGCCATCACTCCCTGCTTTCTGGTATTATGCAACACTAAACTAATTACATTTAAACATGCACATCAAATAGGCCCTAACTGTCTATATATATATATATATATATATATATATATATATATATATATATATATATCTCTTCCAGTGAAGCAGAGAGGTCTTACCTCACAAAGCAAACGTTTTCAACAAAGACATTGAATGAAAGTGAGACTGCAGCAAGACTGTGTTAGTATTACCTTATAGATGATGCCGGCTACCAGTGTGTACTGGCTCATGGCTGAGTTATGATAGAGGTAGCAGGAGCCCTGCTCACCACACTTATCCTGCCACAGCAAGCAGGAGATGTCAATCACCGAGCCGAACGCGATGGGCCCTGGAATACCTCCTGCGGGGGAAACGCCGACAAAGATTGGACGAGATGCAAACGTCTACATTGACGTCTACGAATGATCGTGATTCACAGGTTGAAAGGCAAAGAATTTGAACAGAATACAGCGTGTGCCTACCAAGTGTGCGCACCACAATCCACTGGATGCCGAGTCCAAAGGATCTCTGGCTGTCTGGCACACACCTACACAACACACACACGGTCAGACATGCGGGCAGAACGGATCTCAAACTTCATGACGATGCAAGCGGATCCTTTGCTGCATTTGTTTTATCTGCAGTTTTCCCAGACAGTAGAGAGTGATCTGTTCAGAGGGCCATCTAGTGGGCCACGGAGGTACTAGATAATACAGCTGCTTTGCCAATGAGCATAACTCCCCCCAAATAATATGTGCTTTAATGTTTGTTTTTTTCAAGGCAGTTATAGCAGCTGTGTAGGTGTAATGGAAACACACCGCAACAAGTAGGTACACGGGGCGTCAGTCACCTGAGTGTGGCAGTGAGGGCCGGGATGCTACAGAGGAAGGTGAAGGAGATGACGACGAAGAGGAGGGAGAGGAAGGCTGGCATGTGGTGGCAGGAGCTGCCACACTTCCCCGTTAGAGCGAAGCCCTCCTCGCCCCAGGTCACATTCCCCACCACGCAGCTGCATCCAGAGTACACCTGGAAACACACACCGTGGTCAACAGTTCCACCTGACCTCCCGTATTGATCTGTATTGATGTGTAGAGCAGTGGTTCTCAAATGGGGGTACGTGAGATTTTTTTTTTTTTACATATTTAAAATTAGAATCAATTTAAAAATCCTTTAAAAATAGTTATTTAATAAATATTCAATAAAATATAAGTGTTTATTCATAAACTGAATTGTATATATTGTATATTGAATCAGACACATTGTATTACACTTTTCTTTCAACCAAAAATGCTTTGCGCTAGTTGGGGGGTACATCACTGAAAAAAGGTTGAGAACCAATGAGCAGATACCCTTAAATATGTCGACCATTGAAGATACTGCATTACATGTATTCTTTTATATTCTTTCACTCTATGTTTCCACCAGATTGTCTCATGTTTGGCCTTTTGGGCCCTAAGAGGATTACATACCCAGTGTTAAAATCATAAAGTGTTTGACTATATGCAAGAACAATATGCAATATCATGCAGAAATTCTAAAGGACATTAAAAGAATATATATACAATCATATTTTCTTAATTCAGAGCTATTCAACTGTTCAACTAAACTGCTTTGGGTTTGGTTGAGTAGGTTAAGTGTGCATTGTAAACTGTGTAATGGTTAAGATAATTTTAAATAAATATTGAAAGGAATAATGACATTGTTATGCGATACATCGTAGGTGTAACAAAATGCTATTGTCCTTTTACGATAAAGTCTTTTTATCATTTGGAAAAAGCAGTTGCTTTGTTTGAAGTCCATTTTATTGTTCATTGAATGGCTTTAGAGCCTGTAATGAAAATGAGTGCCTCTGCTGCATAATTGAGCATTTTCAGTTAATTTTACTAACACTGATAATGTAAATGGCTTCAAATGCTGTCCCATGTAGTTACAGACGTACCCAATCAAATCTCGGGATAACCAGAGATGTGCACATAAGTTTATTGGATACAAGTCACTGAGCATGAAGAACGCATTAAAAAAAGACTAATCGACTACTGAACAAGTGACTAAGAGCAAATCTCTTGAGGGGGGGGGGCAGCGTCGGGTGCACTACCTGTTTGCCTGTGGAGCGCTCCGTGTGGTTGATGGAGCTGCAGCCGGCGTGGCAGGGGGAGTAGTACATCACTCCGTCTGCCCCACACACCGGGTTGTACAGCTCTGTGACACAGCTGCAGCCGGCGTTGCAGCCCACCGTCAGGTTCTCCTCTAAAGAAGAGCTGCAAGCGGACGGGAGGGAAAGGTGTGTGTGTGGGGGGGCCACGGCAAAGAAGGAGGTCATTAGTCACAAAGGTCATTAGTCATTAGTTACCTCATACTCTCTGATCACAAGTACTCTCCTAAGTCGCCACTGTACAAGTCATCCCGATGGTAATTACTCTGAAGCACATGAAGACATCGCTGAACAAGCCGGGCTGTTTTCATATAATGTTCGACGCTATACCAACGAGAAGGAATGCGCCGTAATATTATTAGTGTGTCATGTCTCACAAAATCCATTTGGATGTAATCCCTGTTGTCCTTTTACAGTTGTTAAACAATGATGACGTACGTAAGTGTGAGCACACAGTTAAGGCGGAGAGCAATAGCTTGTCAAGATATGCAAAGCTCCAAAGGCTGGGAATGCAACCTAAACAAACCACTTCATAGGCTGCGTTATATTATCCAGTGGCCCAGTATAGTAACTGGCCACATAGATGCATGTATTGGGGGGAGAAGCCCAGCGTGTGGCGCTACACCAGAGAGACATTACAAGTGTACAAGTCTCTGGATGCATTGACACGTGTTTGTGGACAAAAACAAGGGATGACTCTTTGTAAAATATCATACCATACTGCACAAACTGCCCTGTAGCTCAATAAATATTGGTAAATGACATCAAATATCTCCATCATTGGTCTGACTGAGTCGAAAAAAAAACATGAAGTAATTTCTAATGTTTTGTGCTCGCATTGGCTTATAAAAACTTCCTTCGCAAAGCAAAATCCCAAATTACAATAAATCTAAAGTCAGAATCCCAAATTCCATGCCCCTGATTAGCAATCAGATACTAAACCCTAATTTGAACAGTTCTTTCAAGGAAAGAAATATAAGATTCACACTTAAAATTAGACAGGTAGATCTGCACATTAATAAAATTGACATTCATAAAATTGACTTTTATTTAAAAAAAAGGCATGCTACCGTTGATGCTAATGCTAACACAACAACGGTGTAACATTAACGTTACTCACAGACCTTTGGTAGCAACGACCACAATAATTATTGCTACCTCGAATATTACCGCATCCATTTTGAAACATAAGTGAAATGAACAATAACGTAAACTAATACACGTTTTAGTCAAAAGAAAATCACGAAATAAAAATCAACATTAGGAGCCAACATAAACCGTGCCCACCTGTTTCGATGCTGCAGCTCGCTCGGCTTGTCATACAGGCCTGTGTACTGGTCCAGTTGCTGTTTCTCCATCAGACTGTACTGGTACGGTGCTGTGACGCCGGCCATGGGCACGTTGGGGCAGTGGATGAGGAAGATGAAGATGGCGAGCAGACTGACCATCGCACACATCATGCAGAAGCGGATGATGCCTCGACAGCGCAGGTTCAGTCTCTTCACGATGTAGCCGCCCAGAAAGGTGCCGCCGCCGCCGGCTGGTACCACCATGTATCCTGAGAGGGTGGGTGGGCGGGGGGGCAGGATACATAGGCATGCAATCAGGCTGCAGTTCCACTATTAGGCCCTGAAAATAAATTCTCTACTTGTAGACATGAAGTATCACAATCCTACAAGTCTGAAATCTACTGAGTAGACATGTGAACTCTTTTCATTGTGGACACTGCATTGGCTTTTCTTCATGGGTTGGGGGGGCAATCATAAAAAATTGATATGGTTTTGCCAGTTAGAGATAAATTCATTGTTTTAAGTGGAGATTTACTCTGGAGTCATATCATAGTCGAGGGTAGGAACTCAATATTTGACTATTTGGGAGTGAGGAAGTGTTGCATTTCATTTCTCACAGGGTTGAGATGACTTTAAAACCAGTTGGGCTGGCACTGGACTGCTGCATGATGTTACCTCTCTACTCACCGAACCATGTGGCAGCCTCTGAAGCACTGAGACTGAACTGCGACTCCAAGAACTTTGGACCGAAGGTGGACATGCCAGCGATGAGGGTGGCCTCCGTGGCCCCGGCCAAGCACAGGAACAGGAAGGGGGGATTCTTCAGGAGGAGCAGCACGGATCTGGAGGGAGAGAGACGGGGCAAAGAGTATAAGAGTGTGCAACTAACTGAATAAACCTTTCCCTTCTTTATTTAATCAAACCAGGCCGCTCTAATCTCACCAGCCTGGAGGCATTCCTAATGCAGATGAACCACGGCACTGGACCCAAAGACGTCATGTTATGCAACGCGATCCTCGCCTTACTGTGTCCACGTAATCCCCCAGTGCTGCACTGGTGACACCCTGTGGGTGGCTGCGTTCAAAGTAAACACAGTTGTGAACTGAAAAGAGGCCGAGCTGTCACTCTAAATATAGAGCTTGTCTGGAATGGGATCGTTTATTTCCTCTACATACAATAATCTCTTGATGGAAGGATTGCTGTTTCTAAAATATACCGATCACAATGTCATGATAGATAATTTTCTTAATTTACAAATATAGCAACTCACTGTATTCCATTTAGTACTAAATGGTACTTTAGTACTAACTGGATAGTAATAATAAATAGTCATATAAATAGATAGTAATAATAAATAGTAAAATAATAATAGTAATAGGTCAACACTCTGTATTAGGGAATTTGTGTTTGACTCTCATTCTTATCACTCTCATCATCATCATCGTCATCATCCTCATCCTCATCGTCGCCATCGTCATCTAACTGAGGGAGACAGTAAAATTACTATCAGATTTGACATGTTTATAGTCAGGGCCATCTTGAACACGATTACATTGAGGAAAAAATAAAAAAATCTCTGAAAGGACAACATTGATCAAATTTAAGTTTCAGAAATGGGACATTTTGAAAGGATATCTCTTATTGTTCTTCGACGATATCAATACAGAACAACTGATAAACTGCACAATTAATCCAAATAGTAAATGCAATAACTGCAGGAAGTTTGTATCAAAGTGACGACTTGGATCAATTGTGATTATTTTCTGTGAACTTTGCATCAGTGATGAGTTGTCCTGTTATAAGGAACCTTTGATACAAGTCTCTGTCTGTATAATGTAGTCTTTGTTATTATTTAGTAACAATCCTACGTACTTAATAGGCTTCCTTTTGATAAAGTGCTTGTTTTCTTCTCCCTGGTGCCTGGCCATTGTCCTCGTGGCCCTTTGATTGTTTGTAGGCCCTGATGCTGTATGAGTGAAATGATGGGATGTAGGCCAACTGTATGTTTTTGTCTTACAACCCCCCTTAAAGCAAGGAGGCCTCGTGCCCCCCCGTCCCCCGTGAAGCTTTTGTAACCCCAAGTGGGGGTCCAAACTAGGTCTTCTTCTCGGGATATTGAACATTCTCCATGTATTCATTTTGCGATTTATCGCATTTAAAAATAACTCCTCATGTTGATGCTCTGAGTTATTCTGATGATGTCATGGTGGCGTCACGCCAACTCTACTGTAATCTCTAGACGGATTTCTGAAAGCAGAAGGACATCTGGAAACCCGACGTCTATCGTCTGACGGTCATTAAACTTTTTATTGGATTCAAATGAACTACTTGTGGATAATGTAATACAAAGTAATACACATTGTCTCTCCAGTCCAACTCCAGTCTGGCATCTCAGGCCCCTCTCGTCCCCAGAGGCTCATCCGTCGTCAGGACGGTGGTCAACCTGTTCCCAGGTTGTCTGTACTGTATCCAAAAAGACCGCCCTCTTCACTGAGTGCACTACCTTGGCATGTCTTTGACGGATTTGCCGAACTGAGGGTCTGAGGCTGTGGTCTGGCTTCCGTCCTTGAGCTGGTGGGCCTCGGACACCCGCATGGCCACGTACTCCTGAGAGCCTGCAGGAGGAGGCAGAGGGTCATTTGCCATTCCCATACCAATTTCTACCTCAAGCTAAAATTACAAATATTAAAAAAAACATCTTTATAACACACATATATAAATGCGCCTGTGCTTCTTTACTCGTTACTCCTTCCTATTGCAAGAGTGTGCATGTGTGTGTGTGTGTGTGTGTGTGTGTGCAGTGGACAGGAGCGGTACCCGGGAGCTGTCGTGGGTAGCCCAGGATGGGGAACGCTACCACGAGAGCTGCTGCTCCTCCTGCCAGGAAGCCGACCCACCAAGCCCCGACCCACAGAGGGTTCTCTGGAGTCATCTCTGTGCTGTAACACACACACACACACACACGCACACACACGCACACACACACACATTTTGTGAATAACTTGACATTTACTGTTATCCACCTTTATAAATGCTAGTCCACTTAGGGATGAGTAATATGGCAAAAATCTTACATTTCGATATAGGTCAATCCATCTCTCTATCAATACATTTGTTGGTAGTTTAATAGGCTTTACCATTGGATTGTTTCCATAAATTAGTTTTGATGGTAAATTATATGGAAATAAATATATAAATATTTCCAGCTATACACCTACAATGTTAACATCAAGTCTGCTCTATTATATATTGTTTCATTCTTGCCACAGCAGACTCACGTCAGGTGGATCTCGGTGTAAATGTTGAGGAAGTATCCCCCCAGCAGGTAGCCCGCTGCTGGGCCCACAATGGCCGCTGTGTAGAAGATCCCTGGAGAGAGGCAGAGAGAGACCACAGACTCAGAACCAGACCTTGGGTGTGTCAGTACAGTGACTGTCTACTTCCTGTTTACTACAGGTTAAAAGGGCCCCATTGTTCTTTATTGGGCTCTGTGTCCCCAAAGTTAGTGTTTCATGAAGTAAGAAAGAAATGGAGAGCTTGATGTCAAAGACTGTTTGTGTGTTTGTCCTTCACTGCTGCTATTGGAAATGGGCGTAGTGGCATTTTGTACCACCGCTAGCAGTGGATGCTGAATGGTGAAGATGCGGTGGTGACAAAATTACTGGCACTGGATTTTTGTTAATGGCGATTAAGAAACACTTTCATCTGTGTCTAATTCTCAGTGAAAGAGTGAGCATCAGTCCCAGCTGCCAATATCAGCTGAGCCTAAACCGGCAACTGGTCAAATTAGGCGATTAGAATGCAGGTTCCTTTATTTATTTATTTTACAAAAAGATGAACTGCTGTAGTCCCTTTTTTATGCTACTCACAAAAACACTCACAATCAACCCCGGACACATCGCTGAGTCCTGAAACTTCCCACTATCAAACTTTACTTAATTCAAGAATTTTTATTTGAAAGCACAAAATTAATAGAGCATCGATAGTCATCCATTCTCTATTGGGGTACATTTCAGGTATAAATGGCCTTTTAAATTTTTTTATCTGGCTTTTTAAAAACATTTTTAAATGATGTTTGTACCAAACGCATACTGATCTTCCTCTTTGCGAATACTCACATTTGTCAAGATATGATACATTTAAGATTTTGGCTCTCGGGATGTGAAAATGACATTCTTCTGAATAATAACTGTCGTCAAAACCAATCAATGTGTCCCGTTATGAGACAGAAGGAAACAAAAGGACTGAGCAAACACATATGGACCCGAAAAAAACTGGGAAGAGATGATCGATATTTTAGTGACAACATCAAAATGATCACTGCCCGTGAGTGATCGCCACTGTACCAAATGAAATACTCACCAATATAAACGGGCGCATAGTTGGACTTGACGTTCTCGTCCAGGTAGGTGACCCCTAGCGTGTAGAGAGGCGTGGCGCCCACGCCGTGGAGGAACTGGCCCAGCATGAACACAAAACGATAGCTGGACAGTCCTCCGCCCTCCTTGTCCTGGCACGGGCTGGTTCGGTTACCGGAGCACATCAGCGTCCGCTCCGTCAGACTGACCTCGTAAGGGGGCGTGGTGAAGTGTGGCAAGGCAAACACCAGAGAACCGACCGCCATGATCAGCACCCCCCAGCCCAGCCAGCGGGGCTTGTGTCCCGTCCCGCCGAAGTAGCTGACGAAAGCCAGGCAGACGCAGGCGGCGATGTCGTAGGAGCTGGCGATGAGGCCGGCCTGGTAGCTCCGCAGGTCGAAGCGCCTCTCGATGGAGGTGACCACTGTGTTGATGAAGCCGTTGATGATCATCCCCTGGAGGAAGGACGCCACACAAAGGAAGAACAGCACCCAACGAGGGGTGTTGAACGCTTGGACAGCTTTCGGCGTCAGGGCCCCCCAGCCACATAGCTGATCCGAGTCTGTGGAGACCAGCTTTAACCCCAATGGGGCCCCCGCATGGGGTCGTGTCTCCGCCCCGTACAGCTGCCCCGGAAGCGTGGAAGCCCCGGTGAAAATGTGGGGCCGAATGGGGCCATCCGCTCCGGGGCTACCGGTGCTGCCGGGGCTGCCGGGGCCTGAGCCTAGTGGGCTACCTGTCTGGGAGTCCGGGGGGCTGGGGGTGTCCAGAGAGGGGCCCCCGCCGAGAGGGCAGTCCTGAAGGTCCAGGAGCTCCTGCTTGGAGCTGAAGGAGGCGTCGGCATTAAGCAAGACGGGCATCTCCCCTCTGAGGGGCACTATTGTGGGTCCTTATGGCACAGAAGAGGGGTCGACGTGGGATGGGAGGGGGGTGTCTGAACTAGTGATGCAGAGTGCGATGTTTAAAATGTGGGAACAAAGCAAAGTGAGTCAGCTTAGGCTCGAGGTGAATGCTTTGGGGTCAGGGTCTCGGTCCGGCCCTGAGATGATCTCTTCCTGGCTTGTATCGCGTGCTCCATGTGGCCCCAGTGCTCTCCAGGTGCTCTTGTTTATCTATCTTGACAAAGTTGTGCAGGTTGTAAAGACTTCATACTGACTTTGAGTAATGGCATCCTGTGGAGAGCAAAGAGAGAGATTTGATAGGTGAAGCAATCGGTTTTAATAAGGCACCAAAGCTTTTCATGTTTGCATGAATGGATGACACGCCTATTACCCCGCCCTTAAGAACAATGTGATCCTCACATCAAGATAACAGTATCGCAGTGTGATATAAATATGTTTTCTTTGAATGAACTCATTACCCGGTTGTGCACGACGTCACAATGCAGCTGAGCGAGTGCACTCTATTCTAACACAATTTACAAAGAAATTATGATCAGAAATGACACACAAACAAACACGTTTACACACAACCTATAAAACCCTAAAAAAAACACACGCGCACACACACACAGGTAAGGAACCATAAGAATCACCCTACGCTGCAGCAAGCGCAAATACAGATCACAGCTTTCCTTAATAAAATGTGCAGATGTAGCTGTTGTATAACAATATTACATTTGAACTAATTAGTGCAGCCTGAGACATAATGTCCATGTTGCTACTTAACGCACACTCTTATAATACCACTTTATCAATCTGCAACCATTGTTGCATGAACACTATCCAAGTAAAGTCTATTCGTATCGCGGGAGTCAGAACCTGACCTTCACATTCCACTCTAAATACTATTCACGATGACCTCTATGAATTCTTAAAGGAGAATTTTTTAAAAAGGAGCCGAGTCGGTATCTCATATGAATCACAAGTAAACATGTTTGTGACACCACACACTACATTAAAGCTGTGCAGCCTGTGATGGGACTGGTTTACAGATATGTCCAAACTAAAACGTGCACGCAGCACACAAATTAACAGCAGCATTCATGCTTTAGAAATATGATTACATTAATTATATCAACCCCTTTAAAAACATATAATGGCTCGTAAAAAAATCTAATTCATCACTAAATACAAGCTATAAATATATATAAATATATATATATATATATATATATATATATATATATATATATCAGGTAATAAATATGCTCTATTTAGCTTCCTACCTCCATTCCAGCTCGTGATAATCAACCGGTCTGGTGACATTAAACAATAAGACGGAGTGGAAGAGACATGAAGAAGAGTCAGAGTGGTATGCATGCTCACTCCTAAGCCCGTCTCTCAAAGCCTCTTATAGTCCAGCTCTGAGGTATTAGTACACCCCCCCCACACACACGCACACACACACACACACACACACACGCACACACACGCACACACACACACACACACCTGAGAGGTAACTAAGAACTGCACTGTGCTGACTTCTGTCCAAACACAACAAAGTTCCAGAGCCAGTTGAAAAAACTAAAATCACTTCTTCTTTTCAACTATAATAATAATAAGCTGCGGCCCACGCTGAGCAGATGATAGTGATAGAGTGCCCTCTGAGAGGTAACCGGATAGTTAAAATATGTTTTAGTAAAGGTTGACATGTTAGTTGACATTCATTTTAACTAGATTTTTTTCTTAAAGTGACAGCCCGTGTATCTGTATCTCCTGAAAGTTTGAATATAAAAGTATCAACATCCAAATACGTGTTTCAATGTTGATTATTATTATAAACAAGAAATATCTGTGTCCATCAGAGCTATATTTGTGAACCTTCTATTAGTTGTGGATTTCGTTTACATTTATAATTTTATTTATTTTTTGTAATAATTTTTTGCATCATTTATACTTACTTGTGTGTGCATTGAAATATTTTTTAGGAGAGTTATTTAAATATAAATCACAAACACGTGCAAATCCTTCTGTGGGCATTCATTAACATTAAGACTGATCTGATCTCATATTTGTTTGCTTTCCTGGAGGCCAAAAGTCTATGAATGCAGCTTTAAGAAACAGACTACCGCTCCTTGTGAGACGTCTTCTATTACTGACAACATGTGCACATGTGTACGTGTGACACGTTCTCCGGCCCAACTCGTCACATACGGGCCACCTTGGCCGTGGTCACAGCGGTCTCCTGGGTGAAAGTCCTGTGTGTGTTTGACCCATACATCCACCACGACCTCCTGCCAACGTGGATTTTGTCGACCTTCATGCTCTTTTCCGCTGTTCACACTTTGTCTCCTGACTTCCTACTTTACTCCTGTCACAATTACAACTACAGCCACCGGGGGCAGCGGCCGTACGCGCTCCAAAACTGACGAAGAAAGGGCTCGTGGGGCGCCGTGGTGAGACGCCAAAGGCCCACTGAGCAAGCTGCTGTTCCCGACGAGTCGGGAGAGAGAGAACGCGTTAGCGCTCTCACTGCCACGGCTCATTTATTTCAATTAATAACTGCAATTTTTGGCACTGAAAACCAAAAAGCAGGCTGTGGAATTGTTGGCGGCGAGCTGCCCCAGCTCCTTGTTCTGCCACAGGGTCCTCGCGAGCAAAGCTGTTTGCTGAACAACGGGAAAAAGAAAAGGACTTTCCTGTGAGCTGCTGACTCCTCAGCTGATCGCTCATAATAAGTACGAATAATACGGTTCGGGAGGGAAGCCAGAGCCGACAATCCAATTAAAATCGTATTACGGTGGTCTGAGGTAGAGTAGGTTTTATAAAGCATCATAAGAGGCAGGCGGAGGGGGGGGGGGATAATTATCAGGTGATGATGATGTGACTAGAGGTGGGCGGGGGGATAATGATCAGGTGATGATGATGTGACTAGAAGTGGGCGTATCTTAGAACCGGGCCACTCTGTTAACAATGCACTATGGTGAGGTCATCCGGTCCCACTGTTAGTTGTTCCTGTCCCTGGCTGCTGATGAACCAAAACACAGACAGAAATGGAGAAGTTCTCACCGTGTGATTTTTCTCCCTCATTTCATTCCTATCTCATTTTCTATCTCGACCTTTTCATGCCTGTTTTCAAAGTGAGATCAGAGCGAGTAGTTGTAATATTAATAAGCGCCGGGCTCTGCCCTTCATCTTCACAGCAGAAAGGTATTTGCTTTGGACGGGGGAGTCGTTCCCCCTCTGTGGTAAACAAAGGCTTTTGAAGTATCAAGGGGACGCCTCTCATGTGGTTAGTACTCAGCCACGCAACAACACACTGAGACAAAGTCTCACACTGCCAATCACGCTCGAACACACCGCGGAACTATAGATAACAGTGGAGACCATTTTTAATCCGTTTGGCAAAAAAAAGTAGCAAAGGAGAGATCGTGAGACGAGTGGAACTGTGATCCAGTGAGTCGACTGAGAGAACCAGTGACCCTGTTTGACCCGAGCGCTGACGTAGTTACAGGAACCGTCTCTTTGAACCTTCAATTAGAAGAGCATCCAGCCCTGGACTGAACTGCAGCAGCATTGTGTGTTTTGTCCTTGTGGACCGTGCGCGCGTGTTGTGAAGAGACAATTTCACATGAAATTTGAACACTGTTTTGTCGGGGAGAAGATAATCATGTATTCATCTCAGTCTCGGTTTGTTGGAGTGGAACTGTGACTCATTTAGATCCGTTTACAGCGTGTGACTGAGCGCGTGTGACTGAGCGCGAGCGACGCGTGATTACCAGGAGAACAACGCTGATTGGTATTAGTTCGTTACCAGCTGTGGGGCCACCATTGGGAATGCCCATTGGGAGAATGGTAATATGATATCTTTCCAAATAATCTCTATGTTTGGGTTGGCCAGGTCTGTCCCAGCAAGGGTGCAGCTTTGCATATGGGCAGCAGGGACATCTCCCAACCAGTGTTTTTGGAGGACCGATATAGGACCAATATATGAGCAAACTCGTCTGCATCCAAATATATATATATGAGAGAGAGAAAGAGAGAAAGAACAAACCTTTGATTACGTGTTTACACAGTTTTCCCTTTTTGATTTTTATATTGTTAACGGCAACGTCTAAATTGTTCTATTCTTAAGTCATCCTTATATATCTCTAAGATCAAAATGTATACTGTTTGTATTTTTAAGTTAAACTTAATTTGTATTCATATATGTACACACATATCAGAATTGTGATGGATCCTAACTTATTGTTCTGTAAAAAAAATGTGCCTCCGCAATGTAAACGTATGATTCCCGTGGCAATAAATTCCCTTCCAATCAAGTCCCTTTCGCCTCCTGCCGCACTGCAGTCTGAATACAATGCCAAGCTATAAACTTCATGCACAGCAGGCATTATAGGGAAGCTAGATTCTTTACATATTATCAAATGATTCTCATTACATTATGATGAGATTATTGTAATATTACAACTTTATTCTCGTAATGTTTCTTTTTTCAATCAAAATGCTACAAATTCTCGCCGAACTATTCAAGGGTTGGAAATTCATGTTGTAGAAATAGGCTGGATCCAAGCAGCCATGTCCATTCAACTTGATGCGGCACATGGCACCTAAAAGGCTTCAGACTTTAGAAAATGGTTGAATTGTATTTTAATAAAATGCCTCCTGAAAAGAAGGGCATGGCTTAATGATTACAGCCAACATAGCACCTTTCATACGCAAATGTCATAAAGACGAGAAAGCATGTGAAAGACGGGCGTGAAATGCATATATTGAGCTAAAACATAAAAGACACACACAACAAGCCGAGTTTCCTTTTGCCCTGAGCCTGGAGCGAGGAACAGCCAACAACACCTGATAAGAGGGCCTCTGAGACCTGCTGCGGAGCAAGGGCTGCAGAAGCTCTTTAATGTCTCTTTAATAGCTCTTTAACCACACAAATCTTGAACTGGATTATGAATTGAATGGGAGGCCAGTGTTAATAATTCAAAATGGAGATAACACAGGACCTTTACACTTGGTCAAACCCCCTGGCAGCGGCCTTTTTGGACCACTTGTTAAGAGAAAATAATTAAAGAATAAATGACACATAGATGTAAGTATGACACATTTCAACATGTATAAGTATAGAATCACTCTTAAGAATTGAGCGAAGCAGGCAGTATGTGACCATGATGCTGGTCCTCAGTTTGTGACCATGATGCTGGTCCTCAGTTTGTGACCATGATGCTAGTCCTCAGTTTGTGACCATGATGCTGGTCCTCAGTTTGTGACCATGATGCTGGTCCTCAGTTTGTGACCATGATGCTGGTCCTCAGTTTGTGACCATGATGCTGGTCCTCAGTATGTGACCATGATGCTGGTCCTCAGTTTGTGACCATGATGCTGGTCCTCAGTATGTGACCATGATGCTGGTCCTTAGTATGTGACCATGATGCTGGACCTCAGCATGTGACCATGATGCTGGTCCTAGGTATGTGACCATGATGCTGGTCCTCAGTATGTGACCATGATGCTGGTCCTCAGTTTGTGACCATGATGCTGGTCTTCAGTATGTGACCATGATGCTGGTCCTCAGTATGTGACCATGATGCTGGTCCTAGGTATGTGACCATGATGCTGGTCCTCAGTATGTGACCATGATGCTGGTCCTCAGTTTGTGACCATGATGCTGGTCCTAGGTATGTGACCATGATGCTGGTCTTCAGTATGTGACCATGATGCTGGTCCTCAGTATGTGACCATGATGCTGGTCCTAGGTATGTGACCATGATGCTGGTCTTCAGTATGTGACCATGATGCTGGTCCTCAGTATGTGACCATGATGCTGGTCCTAGGTATGTGACCATGATGCTGGTCCTCAGTATGTGACCATGATGCTGGTCCTCAGTATGTGACCATGATGCTGGTCCTCAGCATGTGACCATGATGCTGGTCCTCAGCATGTGACCATGATGCTGGTCCTCAGTTTATGAACATGATGCTGGTCCTCAGTATGTGACCATGATGCTGGTCCTCAGTATGTGACCATGATGCTGGTCCTCAGTATGTGACCATGATGCTGGTCTTCAGTTTGTGACCATGATGCTGGTCCTCAGTTTATGAACATGATGCTGGTCCTCAGTTTGTGACCATGATGCTGGTCCTCAGTATGTGACCATGATGCTGGTCCTCAGCATGTGACCATGATGCTGGTCCTCAGTATGTGACCATGATGCTGGTCCTAGGTATGTGACCATGATGCTGGTCCTCAGTATGTGACCATGATGCTGGTCCTCAGTATGTGACCATGATGCTGGTCCTAGGTATGTGACCATGATGCTGGTCCTCAGTATGTGACCATGATGCTGGTCCTCAGTATGTGACCATGATGCTGGTCCTCAGTTTGTGACCATGATGCTGGTCTTCAGTATGTGACCATGATGCTGGTCCTTAGTATGTGACCATGATGCTGGTCCTCAGTATGTGACCATGATGCTGGTCCTCAGCATGTGACCATGATGCTGGTCCTCAGCATGTGACCATGATGCTGGTCCTCAGTTTGTGACCATGATGCTGGTCCTCAGTATGTGACCATGATGCTGGTCCTCAGTTTGTGACCATGATGCTGGTCCTCAGTATGTGACCATGATGCTGGTCCTCAGTATGTGACCATGATGCTGGTCCTCAGTATGTGACCATGATGCTGGTCCTCAGTTTGTGACCATGATGCTGGTCTTCAGTATGTGACCATGATGCTGGTCCTTAGTATGTGACCATGATGCTGGTCCTCAGTATGTGACCATGATGCTGGTCCTCAGCATGTGACCATGATGCTGGTCCTCAGTTTGTGACCATGATGCTGGTCCTCAGTATGTGACCATGATGCTGGTCCTCAGTTTGTGACCATGATGCTGGTCCTCAGTATGTGACCATGATGCTGGTCCTCAGTATGTGACCATGATGCTGGTCCTCAGTATGTGACCATGATGCTGGTCCTTAGTATGTGACCATGATGCTGGTCCTCAGTTTGTGACCATGATGCTGGTCCTCAGTATGTGACCATGATGCTGGTCCTTAGTATGTGACCATGATGCTGGTCCTCAGTTTGTGACCATGATGCTGGTCCTAGGTATGTGACCATGATGCTGGTCCTCAGTATGTGACCATGATGCTGGTCCTCAGTTTGTGACCATGATGCTGGTCTTCAGTATGTGACCATGATGCTGGTCCTCAGTATGTGACCATGATGCTGGTCCTAGGTATGTGACCATGATGCTGGTCCTCAGTATGTGACCATGATGCTGGTCCTCAGTATGTGACCATGATGCTGGTCCTAGGTATGTGACCATGATGCTGGTCCTCAGTATGTGACCATGATGCTGGTCCTCAGCATGTGACCATGATGCTGGTCCTCAGTTTGTGACCATGATGCTGGTCCTCAGTATGTGACCATGATGCTGGTCCTCAGTTTGTGACCATGATGCTGGTCCTCAGTATGTGACCATGATGCTGGTCCTCAGTATGTGACCATGATGCTGGTCCTCAGTTTGTGACCATGATGCTGGTCTTCAGTATGTGACCATGATGCTGGTCCTTAGTATGTGACCATGATGCTGGTCCTCAGTATGTGACCATGATGCTGGTCCTCAGCATGTGACCATGATGCTGGTCCTCAGTTTGTGACCATGATGCTGGTCCTCAGTATGTGACCATGATGCTGGTCCTCAGTTTGTGACCATGATGCTGGTCCTCAGTATGTGACCATGATGCTGGTCCTCAGTATGTGACCATGATGCTGGTCCTCAGTATGTGACCATGATGCTGGTCCTTAGTATGTGACCATGATGCTGGTCCTCAGTTTGTGACCATGATGCTGGTCCTCAGTTTGTGACCATGATGCTGGTCCTCAGTATGTGACCATGATGCTGGTCCTCAGCATGTGACCATGATGCTGGTCCTCAGCATGTGACCATGATGCTGGTCCTCAGTTTATGAACATGATGCTGGTCCTCAGTATGTGACCATGATGCTGGTCCTCAGTATGTGACCATGATGCTGGTCCTCAGTATGTGACCATGATGCTGGTCTTCAGTATGTGACCATGATGCTGGTCCTAGGTATGTGACCATGATGCTGGTCCTCAGTTTGTGACCATGATGCTGGTACTCAGTTTGTGACCATGATGCTGGTCCTCAGTTTATGAACATGATGCTGGTCCTCAGTTTGTGACCATGATGCTGGTCCTCAGTATGTGACCATGATGCTGGTCCTCAGTTTATGAACATGATGCTGGTCCTCAGTTTGTGACCATGATGCTGGTCCTCAGTATGAGTTTATGGTCTCAATCTCTAGTTTCAAGCGTCAAATAGACCATAAAACGGAGTATGCTTTAGGGCAGGTTTACTTTGATTGACAGGTCAAATAGACCATAAAACGGAGTATGCTTTGGGGCAGGTTTACTTTGATTGACAGGTCGCTGACACTACTCGAGCCGTATGAGGCGTCACTACGTCACACCTCCGCATTCCAAGTATCAACGCCAAAATCACCAAAATCAAGCCTTCATAACATCAGTCCACAAACCAATGGGTGACATTGTCCACTTCTTATATACAGTCTATGGTAACTACTAGGGTACTAATGTCCCTGTGTCTTATGTTCCAGGTTTGTTTATATTTCAGGCAATAAGAGGTCATTATAATATAATTATTTCTATATCGACAGGTGTAGAGTATGAATCAATGCCACACACCACAGCATTTATAACCAAAGCTAGTTTGCAATGCTGGTCCCCAGTTGGGAGAATATTGTATTCATTACATTACATTACATTACATGTCATTTAGCTGACGCTTTTATCCAAAGCGACTTACAATAAGTGCATTAAATCATGAGTCCAAACTCAGAACAACAAGACTGAAGCAAGTACAATTTCTTCAATAAAGTTAAACAACAAAGTGCTATCAGTAAGAGACATTAAAGTGCTACTAAAGTGTTAAACTCCAAAGTGCTATCAGTAAGAGACATTCAAGTGCTACTAAAGTGTTAAACTACAAAGTGCTATCGGTAAGAGCCATTTAAGTGCTACCAAAGTGCTACTACGGCGCTACCTTCCCTATTCAAGGTATAGTCGAAAAAGATGTGTTTTTAGTTTGCGACGGAAGATGCAGAGACTTTCTGCTGTCCTGATGTCAATGGGGAGCTCGTTCCACCAATGAGGAGCCAGCACAGCAAACAGTCGTGATTTTGTTGAGTGTTTAGCTCGAAGTGAAGGAGCTACGAGCCGATTGGCAGAAGCCGAGCGAAGTGAACGAGCTGGGGTGTGAGGTTAGACCATGTCCTGGATGTAGACCGGACCCGATCTGTTCGCAGCACGGTACGCAAGTACCAATGTTTTGAAGCGGATGCGGGCGGCCACCGGTAATCAGTGAAGGTCGCGGAGGAGCGGAGTAGTGTGGGTAAATTTCGGGAGGTTGCAGACCAGTCGAGCAGCTGCATTCTGGATGAGCTGCAGCGGTCGAATGGCATTAGCAGGTAGACCTGCCAGGAGGGAGTTACAGTAGTCCATCCGTGAGATGACCAGAGCCTGGACCAGAACCTGTGCCGCCTTTTGAGTGAGAAGAGGTCGTATTCTCCTGATGTTGTACAGCATGTACCTACAGGAGTGTGTTGTTGTGGTAATGTTGGCAGTCAGGGAGAGTTGACTGTCGAGTGTCACACCGAGGTTCCTGGTAGTCGGAGTCGGAGCCAGCACTGAGTTGTTGAAGGTAATAGTTAGGTCGTGGGTGGGAGAGCCTTTTCCTGGAAGGAGGAGAAGTTCAGTCTTGTCCGGGTTAATTTTCAGGTGGTGTGCGGACACCCACTGAGAAATGTCAGTCAGACAGGCAGAGATTCGTGCTGCTACCTGTGTTTCAGATTGGGGAAACGAGAGGATCAATTGGGTGTCGTCAGCATAGCTGTGGTAGGAGAAGCCATGCCAGCGAATGACAGAGCCGAGAGAGTTGGTGTACAGAGAGAAGAGAAGAGGACCAAGGAGTGAGCCCTGGGGGACCCCAGTAGTCAGAGGACAAGGCTCAGACACAGATCCTCTCCAGGTTACCCGGTAAGTGCGGTCGGTGAGGTAGGATGAAAAGAGTGAGAGCGCGGTGCCTGAGATACCCAGGTCCTGGAGGGAGGAAATAAGGATCTGGTGGTTCACTGTGTCAAAGGCAGCGGAAAGGTCTAGAAGGATAAGGACAGAGGAGAGAGAGGCTGCTCTAGCAGTGTGAAGCTGCTCAGAGACAGCAAGGAGGGCAGTCTCTGTTGAGTGGCCTGCCTTGAATCCAGACTGGTGGGGGTCAAGAAGGTTGTTGCTGTGGAGATAGGAGGAGACTTGGTTAAAGATAGCTCGCTCTAGAGTTTTTGAAACGAAGGGGAGGAGAGAGACAGGTCTGTAGTTATTGACTTCAGATGGGTCGAGAGTGGGTTTCTTCAGGAGAGGGTTGACTCTTGCCTCCTTCAGAGAGTTAGGGAAACAGCCGGTTGAGAGGGAGGTGTTAATAAGATGGGTGAGAAAGGGAAGAAGGTCAGGAGCAATAGACTGGAGAATGTGGCAGAGGTTACCAAGGTAAGAACTTGATTGGGAGACAGGAGAGTGAAATAGGAAAACGAGGGGGAAGAAGATGAAGTTAATGGAGGTGTAGTTAAAGAAGATGGATTAGTAAATGAGGAGCGTATGTCGTCTATCTTTTTTGTGGAGTAGTCAACAAAGTGGCTTGGTAGAAGGGTGGAGGGAGGGGGGACCAGGGGGGTCAAGGAGGTTGGAAAAAATAGAGAAGAGCTTTTTGGGGTTAGACAAAGAGGATTCAATTCTGGATTGGTAGAACAGACTTTTGGCTGCAGAGATAGAGGCAGAGAAGGAGGAGAGAAGAGAGTGATAGGCGAGCAGGTCGCCGGCGTGTTTGGATTTTCGCCATTTCCTTTCCGATGCTCGAATAGTGGCTCTCTCGGCGCCACGGAGCCGGAGAGGACTTGCGGACCTTTCGAGTCGTAAGAGGACAGAGAGAATCAAGAGAGGAAGACAGCGTAGAGAGGAGAGTGTCAGTGGCAGAGTTAGGCTGCATGAGTGAGAAGGAGTCAGTTGAAGGGAGGGCTGACAGAACAGACGAGGCCAGAGAGGAGGGTGAGAGGGAGCGGATGTTGCGACGGACAAGTGCAGAGTCCGTTGTGGGAGGGTTGTCAGTTCCAAAGAGTGGGAGAGAGTACGAGATGAAGAAGTGGTCAGAGACATGAAGTGGAGTTACAGTGAGGTTAGATGTAGAGCAGATGTATTCCAAATTAGCTAGATGGCAGGAATCTATTGAATCAAATGTTCTAAAAATCAATCCCATGGTGCAGCTCTAGCGGCTGCTCGGCTCATGCTGCAATGTTTTTAATAGCATTGAACAATCTCTCTGTTTGTTTATCCTTATGCCCGCCCAGTTCTCTAATAGACACATGGGAGCTAGTTTAACACGTGGCCAGTCAGATGGCACCCAGGCCAGATCCTCTCTGGCGTTCTAGCCCCGTTCCAGTGCTCCCAGTTAAGTAGTCGCCCATCTTCCGGTTGGGCAGGGTAATCCAACCCTCCGGGCCCCACTAGCCCTGTGGGGAATTAATGGGATGGGACAAAGTAGGCCCTGACCCAGTAATGGTCTTCTGCTTGGCTGCAGATTAGAGAGCAAACATCAAGTCGCCCCACAGGCAACAGACAGCGCTGCTCATTTAGCCCTCACCTCCATGCCAATGGAGCATCTCTAGTGTGTGCTGGGATGTTCGTTCTCTTCTCTCTGCCCTCGTTTATGATTCCACAAAAACAAGACAAGGCAAGAAGGCTGTCCAAGTGCAGATACTCTGGCACAACAAATACATCCACTTGAACTGCATTTGGATGACACTAAAACAATTGGGTACTGTTTTCCGCGCATTATAGAATGTCCTGGTTTGTGATGAGGAAGTTAATCCTTAACTTTAATAGCTCTTTAACCACACAAATCTTGAACTGGATTATGAAGTGAATGGGAGGCCAGTGTTAATAATTCAAAATGGGGATAACACAGGACCTTTACACTTGGTCAAACCCCCTGGCAGCAGCCTTTTTGGACCATTTGTTAAGAGAAAATAATTAATGAATAAATGACACATAGATGTAAGTATGACACATTTCAACATGTATAAGTATAGATTCACTCTTAAGAATTGAGCGAAGCAGGCAGTATGTAACCATGATGCTGGTCCTCAGTATGTGACCATGATGCTAGTCCTCAGTATGTGACCATGATGCTGGTCCTCAGCATGTGACCATGATGCTGGTCCTCAGTATGTGACCATGATGCTAGTCCTCAGTATGTGACCATGATGCTGGTCCTTAGTATGTGACCATGATGCTGGTCCTTAGTATGTGACCATGATGCTGGTCCTTAGTATGTGACCATGATGCTGGTCCTCAGTTTGTGACCATGATGCTGGTCCTCAGTATGTGACCATGATGCTAGTCCTCAGTATGTGACCATGATGCTGGTCCTTAGTATGTGACCATGATGCTGGTCCTTAGTATGTGACCATGATGCTGGTCCTCAGTTTGTGACCATGATGCTGGTCTTCAGTATGTGACCATGATGCTGGTCCTCAGTTTGTGACCATGATGCTGGTCTTCAGTATGTGACCATGATGCTGGTCCTCAGTTTGTGACCATGATGCTGGTCCTCAGTATGTGACCATGATGCTGGTCCTCAGTATGTGACCATGATGCTGGTCCTCAGTTTGTGACCATGATGCTGGTCCTCAGTATGTGACCATGATGCTGGTCCTTAGTATGTGACGATGATGCTGGTCCTCAGTATGTGACCATGATGCTGGTCCTTAGTATGTGACGATGATGCTGGTCCTCAGTATGTGACCATGATGCTGGTCCTCAGTATGTGACCATGATGCTGGTCCTCAGTATGTGACCATGATGCTGGTCCTCAGTTTGTGACCATGATGCTGGTCCTCAGTATGTGACCATGATGCTGGTCCTCAGTATGTGACCATGATGCTGGTCCTCAGTTTGTGACCATGATGCTGGTCCTCAGTTTGTGACCATGATGCTGGTCCTCAGCTTGTGACCATGATGCTGGTCCTCAGTTTGTGACCATGATGCTGGTCCTCAGTATGTGACGATGATGCTGGTCCTCAGTATGTGACCATGATGCTGGTCCTCAGTTTGTGACCATGATGCTGGTCCTCAGTATGTGACCATGATGCTGGTCCTCAGTATGTGACCATGATGCTGGTCCTCAGTATGTGACCATGATGCTGGTCCTCAGTATGTGACCATGATGCTGGTCCTCAGTTTATGAACATGATGCTGGTCCTCAGTTTGTGACCATGATGCTGGTCCTCAGCTTGTGACCATGATGCTGGTCCTCAGTTTGTGACCATGATGCTGGTCCTCAGTATGTGACCATGATGCTGGTCCTCAGTATGTGACCATGATGCTGGTCTTCAGTATGTGACCATGATGCTGGTCCTCAGTTTGTGACCATGATGCTGGTCCTCAGTATGTGACCATGATGCTGGTCCTCAGTATGTGACGATGATGCTGGTCCTCAGTATGTGACCATGATGCTGGTCCTCAGTATGTGACCATGATGCTGGTCCTCAGTATGTGACCATGATGCTGGTCCTCAGTATGTGACCATGATGCTGGTCCTCAGTATGTGACCATGATGCTGGTCTTCAGTATGTGACCATGATGCTGGTCCTCAGTTTGTGACCATGATGCTGGTCCTCAGTATGTGACCATGATGCTGGTCCTCAGTATGTGACCATGATGCTGGTCCTCAGTATGTGACCATGATGCTGGTCCTCAGTATGTGACCATGATGCTGGTCCTCAGTTTGTAACCATGATGCTGGTCCTTAGTATGTGACCATGATGCTGGTCCTCAGTATGTGACCATGATGCTGGTCCTCAGTTTGTAACCATGATGCTGGTCCTCAGTATGTGACCATGATGCTGGTCCTCAGTATGTAACCATGATGCTGGTCCTCAGTATGTGACCATGATGCTGGTCCTCAGTTTGTAACCATGATGCTGGTCCTCAGTTTGTGACCATGATGCTGGTCCTCAGTATGTGACCATGATGCTGGTCCTCAGTATGTAACCATGATGCTGGTCCTAGGTTATTTGATAACATCAAGCGGCCTCACGTCAATGACCCTGATTCTTACCACGTCACCCAAGTACAATTTTCTTTGATTAATTAATTTGCTGGAAAAGCGAACACTGACATTCCTGTCTGCTTATTTCTGGTTTCTTAATTTTTCTGAAAATCTATAACAGATACAAATATGGATCACAACATAAAACCTTATTTGCCCAACGAGAAGATGTTTTATCACCAACTCCTACCATGTACATATACTTGCATAAGAGTGTATTTCACAGGGCAGTTCTGAGTAACCTGCTGAGGACCTCAGCTATTGGACTGTGGCAGGATGAACGTGCACGCTGTGAACAGAGATCACATAGTTCAGTGAAATCATATTTACAACTGTGCACAATGGGAAAATGATTGATGATGGTTTATTTTTTTCAATAAAGACCAAACACTGACACGCAGTGAAACCACCCACAGACACGTGTCCAAAAGTATCTGACTGCAAAGTATGCAGATGCGCATCAACCCCCTGGCCTACATCTTTTGCACACATGCGGGGACATGTGACCTCGCTGCCTCCTGTTGGTGGGGAAACCAACTGACGGAAAGGACCCAGAGGGCCAGCCAATCAGGGTCTTCTATTTCAGACATGTTGACATAGTCTTCCATACAAAAGCAGTCCAAGAGGGGCACGTCTAGACGAGACCTAGAAAGTAGGCGGCGAAGAGCCCTCCGACTGTCTGCACCTTCAAGGAAACGATGGAGGGCGAGACGGTGCAGGACAGACTTTGTCACCATGAGCACAGAGGGGGGAAAAACTGTGAAAAGTAATACAAAAATGTAAAATAAAAATGTATAAGGGCTGTATAACACCTGTAGAGTGCAGTCAGAAACCCTGATCCCAAAGGAGCTTGGTTCCTCCAGCTGTCTGAAGAGAGGATGTGGGTCGGTCACCAAATCACTCTTTACGGGAACTCGACTTCGCTGGGCCAATATTATTATAGGAGTCAGAGATCTGATCTCATACATATCAGGCTATACAGAGCGTCCCCAGTACTCAACAGCATGCTGCAGGGTTCACTCCACAGGTCCAGATAAGAACCGCATTAAAAAAAAACTATTTATGTTGTTGAGTATTTCATATTTCTGTACTTAGCTGCATTTCAGAGACCCTACTTCCTGTTCAGCCGGTGGAGTTTAAATCAGCAGCGATTTCAGTTAAAAAGCAAAGTTTTTATTATTATTTTTTTTATGAATGGATTAAACAAAATTAAGATCCCCCACACGACCTCGCCAGTACATTTTCATGGAGTGTTTACCTTTTTGTCTACTAACATATGAATCATTGTGTAACTTTGTTCAATAATCACCAGGTCTGGTTTGAGAGTGTGAAAGAGAGACTGATGTTAAACAGTACAACAGAAAGGAGTCTGGTGTCTATTTCACCATTAAAAAAAATAATCGAATGGCTGTCATGAATATCTTTGACAGGGGTATGATCTTTCTTTTTAATTATATATAACATTAAGTCCCCCTCACCAAAACAAATCATTTTCACACAGTCCCAAATTGGTTAGTAAAATAACATTAGCACCATCGATCGAGGCCCATGAAACCGTTTTGAACCCAGCTGGTTGTTCTGCAGCGGCCGCGGGAAGCTGACTAATGACCACAGATCGTGTGCCAACAGACCGTAAAGCTTGTGTGGCATGTTAACACATCATAGGTGCCATTGAGGAAAAAAATGGCATAACTCGATTTCCACCTTAGTGCACGACTGTGTGTGTGTGTGTGTGTGTGTGTGTGTGTGTGTGTGTGTGTGTGTGTGTGTGTGTGTGTGTGTGTGTGTGTGTGTGTGTGTGAATGTGTGTTTGTGTGTGTGTGTGTGTCTGGCCCCATCTGCCATTGTGAACTGGGACAAACAATCTCTTCAAATTAGACGGCGTTACTTCTGCACAATGCTTATCGCCACGGCAACAGAGCTCCCTGGGAAATCTCTGCGCTCTCATTTAAAAACCTTATGTTCCTCATGCACGGTGAGATTTTGATGCGGTGCATCACAACGAGATGGAAATGGGTGAAACACAATGCAACTGTTTTGACAGGATGAATCGCTGACGGAGGCATCCGGGAGCGGCTTGTTGCGTATCTGCGGTGGTGAGGTGAAGAGGAGGTTCCACCTTTCACTGATGGGTCTCTTGCGGTTCGACGAGAAATGCTGAGTAATTGCTTTGACAGCCCACATGAGCATCACACAACAAGCCCCGCATGGGGGAGTAAAAGTTCAAGTTAACAGTGACGACAAAAAAGAAAGTCTCGCCTACCTAGAATCAAATAATAAGAGTTATAACTAGGACCATCTGTGAAAGGTTCTACCCAGAACCCTTCGATGAGAGGTTCTACAGAGAACCCCTCTGTGGTGCAATGGTCCCACCCAATACCCTCTCAGTTGGGTCTCGGCAGAACCTTTCCAGGGGGTTCTCTGGAGAACCATTTTGTATTCCTTTTATGCCCCATAAATCTCTCTCCAGTCTAACCAGGGGTGCTCATGGCTCACCATCACACATGTTTGGGGTCGGGAGGCTTGAGGATCCTTTAACGCTCATTATTTCAACAACTTTCTCCCAAAAAAGGTTAATTGGATAAAAATATTTTTTATTGGATACCTTTGTCTCACAAACTACTCTTGAGTATGTGTTCTTCAAAATGTTTCTGGGTAGAACATCAGCCCTTCAGAATGAACCCTTATGGAGCCCTTATCTCTGTAATTTCTGTTTAGATGAATACTTAAGACTGAGACACGAGTGAAACATTAAAAAAAGGCCTGTTAAGTTACTCCTTGAAATAAGTGTAGTCCAGTGTCTGTTTGCCTTATTCACCCTGTTGCACATGAGGGGGTGAACTTGTTCATTTGCTTATAACTTAGTTTGTTCTAATGCAGAAGGCAAAGAAAACAAAAAGAACCTTATAGGAACCTTTTGTCAAAAAATGGTTTCCACCAACAATCTCAGTAGACAGGACAAAATCAGTCAATCTGTTTTAAGACCCGACTTTCTTTTTTTATGTTCAGGATTCTGAGGATTTTAACAAAAAATCTGAATCCAGAATTAACTTTTCCATTCATCTTTCTGCTGATACTCTCGCCACATTATCAGATTAGTATGCTAAAAAAACTATAATAAATGCATGCGACAATGAAAACGATACGCTTCGCTACAGTACAGGGGAACAGAGGAATATTCAAAACAGGGTTCGATTTCATACAAATGTGTTTGGCGATCAGATTCTGCGATCGTTATGTTTTGTGATACTGTATCGATTCTAAAAAATAAAAATAAAACAATTTTGAATTAAAGGTTTACACGCAAAAATGAACCCAATCAATACAGTGTGCCCTCTCAAAGTAGTGCAATGACGTTGGAAGTGAGAGTGACGAACGCAAACGCAGACCTCACCGTTCTAAATGAACAAACAAGAACACTTATGTTTCACTCAATCATTACAATTACATTATGGTGCTGTTCTTCATGACAGTTTTCCTCAAATTTGATTTTAAAAAAAGGAAAAAAAAGACAACAACAATAATTTAAATCACAACCCATGTCATGATAGGAATAATAGCCCGATTATTGCTAATACACCACCCTCCGTGCCCCCTACGTACAGGATGGATTTTGTGACATCACAACGAGTTTCCAAAATGCAGAAACTGGATATACATATGTGTGTAATATCTTCATATAGCTTTACCTCAGTATAGCTCTGGGCTTTAATACATCCAAAGTGAAAGTGAATAATAACTTCTCAAGCTCTCTAAAAAAGAAAGTACCAATCCTTAGCATCAATATGATCTCTCTTGGCTCCATTGAAGGTGTACATCGAGGTGCGCAGTTGGAGGAAATCCCCCACGAGACGCTCTGTGAGGCCCGTCTCCAGCGTCACATGGGGCCCACGACGAGGCCACTCAGGTGTGGGTGTCTGGCCGTGGTCACCACCGGAGGAAGCCAAAGCGAGACAACACGTCAAGGGAAAGCACGCGTGTCGGTCTGGAGGCTGTGCGGCGGTTGACACGCGCGCGCGTGCGCTTTTGGGAAGCTGACGCAAGACAGATAGACCGATATAGTCCAAGGGCCATTAAGACCCAGAGATTGTTTGAATGTATTAAAGACACTGCATTGAACTGTCTGCTCACAATCCGAATGATAACACATGTGATATGATACATGATATCGACATGGTACTCCCTCCCATGCAAAACCATCAGTGGCCCCTCCCTATGGGAACCCTTTACTGAAACGCTGTGTAGCCTTAGATATGTGATCGATTGGAGCGATTAACAAATCAAAGGCACGTGGCAGAGACATTAATAATTAAGAATGATATACATATGAATGTTTTTTGTTTTTTTGTGGTCGATTAGGCCACGAATATGGGCTATTCTATTTGCAGTGAATTATGATAGAAAAGTGCAAGTGTCATGTCAATATCCTCTAATAATCGAGACATATACGCGTTGTTTTACATTGTGGGCTACTGCGGACTGTTGTCGAAGGCTCCCCCATAAATTACAGCCTTCGCTTCGGCGCAGTGTTGTACGGACATGCCCATGGATTACAGAAAGCTCCATGTGCAGGATTAATGCAACCAGATGCTGTTGGGGAACAAGCCTGTTGTATGTTTTCCTTTCTTGGCCCATCGAGTGTCCTCTCTGGACACGGTGAAGAGAAGCAGCGTCTCTGGCACCAAACGCTCGCCACTGATCGGTAAAGATGTTGCAGGATTGGAGTATTTTAGGCGACCATTCCAGCGTCGGACATGTGAATACATGGACCTCCACGCTGCTGATGCTGAGCAGCGTGCCGCACCGCGGACACGGAGCGCATCCTCCTTCCCCTCCCAGAAAACGATCCCCCGGCCGTGTCGCTGCACGTGAAATATAAAGACGCTTACCTTAAAAATACGCGTGCATTATTCCGTTCTTCTCGCATCATTTTCTGTCAGCCGCGCAGTTTGTCTTGTGGGGGGGTCGGGGGGGCGAGGGGGTGCAGGCTACAGCTGAATTCATTGCAACGCGGCTGGTAAGCGCCCTTCTTCTATGGAGGGAGCGAGTTGTAACCGCTTCGGTATGGAAGGTGATTGGTGCCACAAACAGAGGGGTAAATCAGGGTAGCTATAGCTTCAGACCAGTACAAATATATATAAACATAGATGTTATTATCATTTAACATTATTAAAAAAAGAGAGAACATTGCACCTGGTTCAGCTCATTGGCTACTAGTCTCTTTTAGATTTTATTCTAAAATGTTATTGCTGGTTTATAAGCCGACTTTATCTCCTTTTATAGATATATATACTCCGAGCCGCTGCCTCTGGGTCATCAAACACTGCTTTAACTGTTGGTTCATTTAATGATGCAAAGTCATATTGATGTTTCTTTTACGGACCAAGGATGTGGCTATGAATGTCTACCATGCAATTTTAGGAAATGTTGTTAAAGTCCACCAGAAATTAAATTGCATTAACGTAATGTGATGGAATTGTTTAGTCTGCAGCAGCCTTGTTCCCCTTTAAATCACGTCCGGTTTTCTCATATGAGAAGAAAAATCTGAAACCAAAAGGGTGAAATGTTCACTTTATGTTCTTTTTTTAACTTTTGCACTAATTCAACATACAGCTATCATATGGTATGGGTCTAAGTAGATGCATAACATATTTTTATATATTATTTTAAGTTGTAGATTGTCATGGGGGTCACAAACCTCTTAACAGACTTAGAGCTAATTTAACGCTGAAAAAAAAAAGTAAGAAATTCATTTTTTTTTTTAAATCAAAAGAGAAGTGATGTTGTTAATAATATATGTTGTCCTCTTAGACAACTTATGTTCCGCTTCTTGTTTAGGGCATTAATCACCCTCTATACTCATAAGTTTCACTGAATTCAGAGGCCATCCTCTCGTCCAATGATGTGCCACCCCTGTGGTGCTATCAGCTCTGGACCAATAAGATGAAGAGTCAAGCTGAACCAGCAGTTGAGAGACAAGTTACCACTATGACTGATGAGTATAGCTTTGTGGCTTGCCTATGAAGTTCAGAAGACTTTACTCAAATATGTGTCCCAGACCATGTAGCCTTTAGTATTTACCACATTTACTTCATAGGGGAAATTAAATAATTTAATATAATAATTTACCGTGGGTCATTTGTTTCAAATTGAGAAATTAGTGTTGAATGTAGAATTTTCATATTTGTCTGGCTATATTTACTGTGGTTCTCTGAACCATACTGCCTATCCAATCACATCATAAAACCTGCATAACTTTCAGTAGCTTTCAAAGAATGGGACAGGAATTCCCAGATATATTTACACCCCATAGCCTAGTTATATGATTTGTAGGCCACTTGTAGTTTTGCAGAACACTTTTGGATGTATTCATATTTGTTTGTAAAATGTGGATATGTGTGTATCTGGCATTATATTCATGTTAAATGTCTGCCTTGTGAAACACGTTGCTACTCGTTTTGATAAGTGCTATATATAAACTATCTTTATTATTATCAACCACCAAAAATATATGTTTTTAGATTAAACCTTCACGTGAGACAAAAATGGCGTTAAATATTGCAGTTACACAGGACTTTGGGATTTTCTAACGCAATGTTTGTTTGTAGCTAAAACTAAGAGCCAATCAGCTCTCTGACCCGCCCGCTGCTTCCCATCATGCCTCAAATGTGCTTCAGGCTCATCATCGATCGAGCTCACGGTGAAGTGACGCTGCGCTTTATGGGCGGGGTGCAAAGCCTGGCGTCATCGCCCCCTCATCACCATTTACTCTTCAGTGATGACCTCATCGGTCTAGAGATCCCCTGATGTTCCAGACCTGACGCTCATTGACCTGCCCTGCATCAGGGTGGCTGTAAAGCAGTGGTGTCCAAACTACGGCCCGCGGGCCAACGCCACTACTGTAAAGGGACTTCCTGAGAGCAGGTATTCTACTTCAATGTCCACTGTCAACAGTTTAGGGACATATTATTTAGAAAGTATAAAGTTATGATTTATAACTTCATAACTACAGTAATTAATACGTTCAGATAAAGAGATTGATCCAGAAGTTTATAACAAAACAAGAGACCATCAGCTGGGTGGTTGTTCCATCCAACGTGGACGTAGCAACCACAGAGGCTCTGAAGATGGCACGGGAGGTGGATCCTGATGGAGACTTGGACATTGGGTACATGGGGCTGATTCTAGAAGAGGACCACTTGGACTTGACTTTTAGATCGTCGTCTCTCTCGTCTTGACCTGGTGGTCAAAGGCACAGAGGAGTCCATGGTAGAAATTGTCCGTAATGACACCCCAATTTTCTCTTTTCCAAACCCCAGTTTGCGGACCAGATCCCGCTGGTAATCCGTTACCAGATGTTGCAGGAGTCTGTCATCCAGCTGCAGAGGGAGATGCTGCAGATGTTTTAAAGACATGGAGATAACAAGAGGATCCTTCAAGTGGAATCTGACATACAAACCAAGAGAATCCACCTTCAGAATCACCTCAAGCAGTTGTCATCTGTTGACTGACTTCAGTATGAACACATATGACTTCAACCAAGGCCGTAGGTTTGATCCCAGCATTGGAAAGAACACAATAAAGTATACACAGTAACAGATCAAAGACTAAATTAAAGTACTATTTTTGAAATCACTTTCTAACGCAAAGGAGATAAAAAAACAAACATAGAACATTATTTCTGTTATTTGCATCCAGCATCAACATTCAGGAGGATTAACCAGATTCAGTTTATGAACTTGTTACCTTTTCTATTCTGTAGTATTCCTTCTTTCTTTCATGAAGGCCTGCACATCCCTGGTAGACCTCTAGAGGCAGTTTAGGCCTGACAGCATGATGTTGTTTTTCAGCTTGGCACAAACATTCATGGTTTATTATTTGTCACATTGGGTTTAGAGTTTAGAATCAATATGTACCATTTATCTATTTGATATAACCAGAATATGTGAACATGTCATTGTAACAGAAAATCCTCTTAAAAACGGACGTCACCATCAACAAATTGTTTAAGCCCATAAACCACATAAGTCTCGGAAGCATTGCACAACACGTGATGCTAGTGAGAACCAGGCTTGGACTATCATTTTGGCATTAATTCATGACTTTTGGCTTTTTCAAAATTGATATGCACTATTGCATATTCAACATGTACATTCAAACAGATGCACATCATTTCATGATTTGGCCTGAACATGCTACTTAACAATTAGGCAATTGGGCTGCAGTATAATGCTTCCCAAGTTTATTGAAATTAACTCATAAACAATTGTAATATTTACTGATTGTGTACCAGAACAGAAGGTAATGACACATGTAGGTGCAAGGGAACAAGATGTGACGTTAATATATAAAGGGGAAACAATGTGGAAACTTAATTCATTCATTTTATTATCATTTTTATAACACTGCTGTAGCTTATTTTAAAATGATCATATAGAACTTACCAACACATGGAGACAAAATAAAGAACTACATAGAAAATAACTACAAGGTACATTTGTGTTTTTACTTTGCAACAAGAGAGTATTGTCAGGTACATATATGTATATATGTTGCCCTAAATAGATCAATGGGACATTTGAGAGTCATTGCACGACATCAAAATGTAAATGATGAGATGAAAGTTCCGGTGAACGTGATACTTTGTCGTCTGTAAGGGTTGCAGACAGTCCGCTGTCGCCCCCTGCCGGTCACTGCGGAGGCTGCGCAACGTGCCGGGGTTCATTTCAGGTAACATGTAGCCGTGTTAATAAAGAGGGCGGGACCAGATCACTTTGACATGTGGTCAGTTACCACACGTCACATGGAGATTTATGAAATGAGTAACGTCTGCACTTATCCACAAGATGGCCTCATTATCACAGTTTGTTTTCTCTTATGCTATTGTGTGCAGTGAGCCACCATTACCACTAATAAGAATGATAAGACATATGTTTGTAGATGTATTCTGAGATCTGTGTATTGCCTATAAACTACAGATTTATTATACTCATGGGAAACACTATTTCTCTGAACACAACATGTGTGTCCGTGTGCAGCAGCATAGCTCAGTTGGTCTGAGTGGCAGTGAAGAGTGACGTGTGCACATGAGCTGAAGTCGTGCACATATAGCCTCGTCTGTAAAATATTGCACGTCACTGTTTTGACGGCCAAAAGACGGAGGCACAGACACACCTCGGCATTGTGGGGGCAGATTCTCTAGGAGCATCCTACGAAGACTATCTCTGTTTCTGTGGAAACCAAGGCAACGGGTCAGAGGTCAGGGGTCAACCGCAAAACATCTAAGAGACTAAGAGAAACTAACTCCTTTTTCACCGTTAGACGTACAGTGTCACACAGATCAGAGGGAGAGATCTGAGCCGACTCGGTTGTACATGAGAAACACGCTGCAATGGTTACACACTCAACTTTTTTGTGTTTTGCAGAGTACAGTTATGGCTTCAAGTGTCTCACATTTTTTGACATGATCAATGTCAGACATGAGTTGAATGTATTTGTCATAACAAATATAATTTCACTAAAGTATATTCAGAATCTGTATCTGAATTAGAAATACTCATTATCAAACTATAGTTCCAGTTAGATTAGAACAAAATAATATCCTGTACATGTAATAGTCAGGAATGAGCCAGGACAGTATGATTTGTGTAGACTTTGAGAGATAAAGAGTTTTTTTCTTTAAACCATTTTCACAGAGGGCGTCATAGCACAGATACAACATGAAGCACGGAGTCAACACCACTTCAGGAACTTGAAGGATGTCACGAACACAGAGCACGTGTTCCTTCCACAACAATGCAAATCAGTCAAAGCCGTGAAAGTCAATTACCAATCACAGAGATAGAGACCATCATTTCTGAGTTTCAAACTACAAGAAATACAACATTCAGCAAACAACACCTCTGAAAAAGAGTAAAAGGCTAAATCTAATAACGTTGTACAACATACCCAAGACTACTTGTATCTACAAAAGGGTGTCTTTTTTTTATGACTAACTTTCCTCCTCTCCTATCCCCCTGATTGCTCCGGTTTAAAATGCAGAAGTGCCACTCACGAATCAAAAGAGCACGGCTACATTTGATTGGAGTAGGAGGTGGGCCCGCCAGGAGAGCCGTGATGCGCACGAGGCTCGGGTGAAGCGTCCCTTTGGGTCTCTGGTGCGCTCGCCTCTGAAGGCGTCGTTGTTGTCGACACTAACAAGCAGACAGAATGTGCTCACAGGTGCGCGAGCACATTAAGAAAGTCGCCGCATTTTGAGGAGTATTTAAACTGGATGTAAAACAAATAGGTGCCCAATAAGGTTATTTCTCATTGTTAGAAGTAATCAGCATTCCTATTTAGAGGTCAGGATGCAAGTGCTCCAGGTCACAGGCTCAACAGTCAGTGTGTCCGAGGCTCCTGGCTCGACTAACGCTGATGAGGGTGTTTACTTCTGCTAGGTTGGGAATGTGTGTTTTATGGTCCCTGGCCTGGCCTTAAAGAGAGACACGACCACTCAGTAAATGTGCAGCCTGAGAGTCAGCGAGCCCGCAACGTTACACAGCTCCAACTAAAGGAAAAGGACCATAGTAAAGTTAGGTGGTCAAAAGAAAGTTAGCAAAAAAGTCATATTCTACTATGTCGGGAAAAAGAATCATAGTATAGTGTGTCTAAAAAAAGTCAGTGCATCAGGTCTAATTTAAGTCAGAGTATGTGTTCAAAAGTGTTGTCTGTCAGACCCTCCCCGGGGTCTTTGGCTTTGCTCCGCCATCAGGCCCACATGCGGGGTCATCATCATCAGGCCCACATGCGGGGTCATCAGGCCCACATACGGGGTCATCAGGCCCACATGCGGTGTCATCAGGCCCACATACGGGGTCATCAGGCCCACATGCGGGGTCATCAGGCCCACATGCGGTGTCATCAGGCCCACATACGGGGTCATCAGGCCCACATGCGGTGTCATCAGGCCCACATGCGGTGTCATCAGGCCCACATACGGGGTCATCAGGCCCACATGCGGGGTCATCAGGCCCACATGCGGTGTCATCAGGCCCACATACGGGGTCATCAGGCCCACATGCGGTGTCATCAGGCCCACATGCGGTGTCATCAGGCCCACATACGGGGTCATCAGGCCCACATGCGGGGTCATCAGGCCCACATGCGGTGTCATCAGGCCCACATACGGGGTCATCAGGCCCACATGCGGGGTCATCAGGCCCACATGCGGTGTCATCAGGCCCACATACGGGGTCATCAGGCCCACATGCGGTGTCATCAGGCCCACATGCGGGGTCATCAGGCCCACATGCGGTGTCATCAGGCCCACATGCGGTGTCATCAGGCCCACATGCGGTGTCATCAGGCCCACATACGGGGTCATCAGGCCCACATGCGGGGTCATCAGGCCCACATGCGGTGTCATCAGGCCCACATACGGGGTCATCAGGCCCACATACAGGGTCATCAGGCCCACATGCGGTGCGTTTCCGTATCTGGTCGTTTCCTGTATTTGCTCTGCATTCGTTGTCAGATCGGTGACGATATGTTTCCCTTTGCTTGTGCGTCGTCTATTTGCAGTTTCCTTATGTGCAGTTGTTGTCCCTCACACAAGTGTGTTTAGAGTCATGTATACCCAGGTTTTCAAAGCATTGTCACTCATTAAATGTTGTCCTTCGGAACCCATTTATTCCATTTAGGACACATCATACTTTTATACAAAAATATTAAAAATACTGTACACTGGTTCTCAACATTGTGCAAAATAAAAATTAAAAAAACATATTTACAACTCCAGTTAAAAAGGAGAAAGTAGAGGACAGAAGAAGAAAAAAACAGACCTAATTTCTGTGTGTAACGCTGCGTTCGCACCAACGAACTGTTAATACTCATTTTGATTGACGAGGTTTGACCTGTAGTCCGAACACTTTGAAATGTTCTGATCAGAGTAAACAAACCTACTTGATCTGAAATGCAAACAAACTATAACGCAGTAAACAAAAGTGTACAGTTCGTGCAGAAGGGAATGCAACGTCGGTCATGGAATACATTCACATGTATAAAAACAGGCGTTGTAAAGTACTTACAAGATTGAAATTGTACATTTACTTGTTAGATTTACTGTAAAACGCACACATTGACTGGAAATGTTTCCTCCCATAGATTCAACCCGTCTACACAAAAAGAAGTAAAGTAAATAGTTACTACCCTGACTGCTCAGGCGGATAACTGAGGTTAAGGAGCTGGAATGTTTAGTTTTATTTTTGTATTTTCTCCAAAGAGACTGGGCCGCATGTCATGAAACCATTATAAAAGAGGCCTTTCCAGTTTAAAAAGTGCGCTGCTCTCAGACGTGCATATGTGGCTCTAAAATAAACCTGGTCCTCTCCCACTAAAACGCTGCGCCGTCCCATTCACGTCCAGGGACGAGACTCCCGCCCACATTCGAGTGATTCCTCAAGTCCAGCTCCTCAAGTGTTTCTGCTCTTTCTTTTCAGAGCCGCATGTTGTTGGTCGGCTTTCATTTCATTTGTAGGAGCTTCATCTTGTTTCCTAAAAATAAAAATAAATAAAATAAAACCAATTAGCCATTGAAAAATAATATTTGATAAGGGCACATTTGATGATGGAGCAACGCTTACCCAATCCTTTAAGGAATTTGTTCACGCCACTTGTCTCCGGCTCAGGGTAAGAATCCAGATACTCGGCCACTCTGACCTCAAACAGACCTGGAGACAGTTGGAGGGGTTGAAGCAGGTGTACATTGCCACTGGAACTCAAATAGCTAATAACTTTACCAGCAGCAAAATACCTGCACTAATGAAATTCATGCCTCTACTTTATCACCACGTTGGTTAGGACAAAGCCAGTAAATGAATAAGTCTGCTAAATGTATTTCTACCATGTAGAAAGTACAAATTCATTAGATTTTAATTTGTTTTTTAAACCAACATGGTTCATAGATTTAGTATTTTCCTGCACAGTAAGACTTATCTTCTTATACCCGTTTTTAAAAAGACCTTTTAGGTCAGTGCAGACTTTATTTTAAATGAGCTCATGTGTCTGCTTTGGTATGAATGAATTAAACACTTCCATTTATGAACGGAACAGAACTTAAGGTTATTTTCTTTTGTCTATTCTTGTATGTGCATACACTTTGTTTGCACAGCACTGTGGGAACATTACAACGTAGGGACATCTTAGGCAGCTATGACATCTAATGTCAGATTTCATGTAAGGCGAATTTGTAATTTGTGGCTATACAAAATAAACTGAATTGAATTGAATGTAAAAAGCTTAACCTCAGTTATGTCTTAGAGGATAATACCATTTGTTTCTTCCTATTGATTATACCATAATGAAAAGTAGTTACTGAGTGAAAAGAAAATTCAGCTCCATGTTTTGTTTTATCTTTCAATAACTCATATCAGTGCACCTTAATGGAAATACAATACAATTAGCATGTCCTTAATCCACCCTATGGGTACTGGCACCATCACCTCGTGCTCCCCCCTTGCGCAGCTCTTTGTCCTGGATGAAGCCGGCAAACATCTGAGTATCCATGAAGAGCTGCAGGAACTGGCGGACTCCGCGGGAGGGGTGAGATTTGCGGAAGCCGTCGCGCTGGACCTCCCTGGTCCCGTTGGAGGACTCGACCATGTGGAGGGGATAGTGGCCCACCAGCTCCACGAAGAACCGCACAAAACCCTCCGACACCAGAGAGCTCAGGTCAGCCTGCTGACCTGCCCGGACCACGTTTCGGGGTGAAAACAAAACGGTTAATAACAGACTTCAAAATAAATGAATTGTACCAGAGTTTTACAAATCGGATTATCCAACAGAAATATATCTTAAAAAAGACTCGACTAAACGTAAGACTCTGCAGCACAGCTGTTTGTACCGACCTCCACATCGGTCTCCATCCTCCTGTCTCAGGATATCCTCCCTCTCCTCCAGGATCTGCTGCAGTGCTGCCTGCAGTTTACTGGGCAGGATGCAGTCTTCATCACCCAGCTGTCACACATCACAGAAACAGTCAGCAGCAGTCACATGACGCCCGTTTCAAAACATGCATCCCAACTGTCTCTCGCACACTTAACGTGAATTAACAGACCTTTTTGTCTAGGTATTATGTATAATCTTCCTAATGCCGTGAGGCACTTCTGGCAATCTGGAAGTATTTTGACATTAACCTATTTCAAACCCAACGCGCAGACAAAAGAACAGCCGTCTGAATATCCAGCCTACAGACGACGCTGTGTTTCGTCTTTAAATTCATGAATTCGCGAAACTAAATGAAAATGTCAAATAGGAAAAATCTCTGCAGAACTTGTGGGCGTAACATAGTTTTCTTCTGTCACCATCAAAACATTCTGCCTGCAAGTGTAGGCAGAGCCGCCGCCCCCTCCACGGGACCACACCTATCATTCCTATTATACACCGCTATGTGTACACACCTGAATGACAAACTTGTCCGCACACAGATCCACTATGAGCACCTGGGAAGACAACAAGAGGAAAGAATGACAGTTACTGACTGCAAGAGTTCACCATTTCGCAACAAGGAAGAACAGGAGTGGTGAGCCTGAGCAACGGTCCCTTGAGGGCGTTTCTCAACGGTGAAAGTTACATACCGGTTCTGTAGGGGATTCATTCACTACATGCAGCAAATAGACGGCACTAAAACCTCTATACAGACAGAGCTGTCTCTTTAAAAACACGGAGGGCGGTTTGAAAACATTTTCAACAGAATAGGGACTGGACCGACCTCCTCGATAGGCAGCTCCAGCAGCTCTGGCAGGCAAGGGGCCAGCACCCCAATGAGGAACGGGGTGGGGGAGCAGCTGATGTCCAGCATGCTGGCCGGTAGCACGGGCACGAAGGTGTGCTGCCAGGTGAAGGGGTACAGCAGCGCCAGCACCGCATGGCTACACCGAGACAACACACTGCGGTGAACAGGGGGGGGCAGGAGGGAACAAGATTAAAACACCATTCGGTTCTCACACGGATCACATGACACGAAGATATGAATCGGAGCTCCCTGAAAATACCGTGAGCGGGCACGATTATGAATCTTTTCCAGCACATTTTCAAAGTGATTGTAAGAGCTTTCAGCAAACGGTTCATGGCTCTCCTCTACAAAAATAAAACATTTTAAAAAAGGGACTGCGGTACATAATGCAGTTCTTGTAGCCTGCAGTTTACATAATAAAATAATCTATTCAACTGAGAGAAGTCCTGCTTAATAAGAACCAGCTTGGGATGGGTCAGCACCCGTTACTGGGGCCCTGTAGAGCCCACTGAGAAACCCTCAGTGATAGTGGGCTGTACAAATAAAACCTGACTTGACGTTGGGACTTTGCCATATAGATTAGCATTGAGGCCAAAGCACACACACACAAATAACACAGCTGGGCCTGTGTGACGTAATCAAGCATCAACACACACCAATGGGGAGTCACATTTTTTAAATTGCAGCTCACATTCTTTTTTTTAAATCGCTTCTGTGTGTCATCTTTATATATTTACACAGTATATATATATATATATATATATATATATATATATATATATATATATATATATGGTTTTGTGTTACCACAGCGGTACCTGAGTTTGTCAGCGATAAAGATGACCCGCCTCTCGAGCAGAAGGGAGGCGAACACCTGCAGGAGATTCCCGACACTGAGACACTGCAGCAGACTGTCAAAGTCCACGTGCTCCAGCCGGGAGTCCACCGGTCGACACAGAGTCAGCACCTGGCAGAGCAACAAGAGCAACAAGAGCACACGGAGCGCGGCTTAGTGGAACTGAAGACTAGCTGGTCCACACTGGCTGTACCTGCACTCCGCCAGGATGTAGCCACAGCTTTAACAAATATGATAAAATGACTAGACTAACAGTAGCGTATGTTTTTCCAGTTTTACAACCTGCGTGCAAAGACAACCAAAACTCAAAATGTGTCCCGTCGTAACATCTCTCATATTTTCCTCGTAACGTCTTTATGTTTACTTAACATAAGTCAGATCTTTACGTTGTCTGAAGTGACATTTTAAAGTCAACCTAATGCTTTGACACGAGTTGTTAAACACAGTTCTTTTTAGTTTGAACAACTTTAAAATGGAAATGTGGAGGCTTTACTGACTTAATAAAGTCAACCTTTTTAATAAAGTCAACCTTTTGCAATGTGCAGTTTAAGCAAAACCAGACGACTCTTTGGAGACATCCAGGTGGAAGATGCAGTTTTTTTTAAACTGCAGATGTGGAGCCTTAAGTAATTGTCTTCAGGGCCTCCTAAATGCTTAAAGAGGAGTAGGAGAGTTGTGGGAAGCGTCATTTCCTACTTAATTTGAGTCTGCAAACAGTGATGACTAAATAGATTATTGTTGACGGTTATAATACTTTTAGCTGTCTGGACATGAACCGTTCAAAGCTGAAATAGCGATCCCTATTGTTTACGTCGTTAACCTCCCAGTCTGAGTCACTGAGTGTGCAGGAAGGAGTGGTTAAGAGGAACAGAACTACTAATTAGCGTGTTCCCCTTTTGGTTTCAGGATTACCTCACTTCCAGAGCCGGGGAGGAAGCTCTTGATGGTGACTGTGCGTCCAGGGGCTGGAAAGGGGGCCTCCATCACGCTACGCATAAAAGGGTAAACCAGCGCTGGGGAGATCTCCCTGCGCCTTTCAACCTCCTCCAAAATCTGGACAGACGGAGATGGATAATCACTGTGTGTACTGCAAGAACGAGTGTTGATTCCAGTCAGAGCAAAGAAGTAACTGGACTTTCCTCTCCTGACCATATCCACACTTACCGTTTGTACATTTCAAATCGACCAACTGGAAGACGGGTGTGACACGGGTGTGACACTGTATGCATTACAGTTTCTTTTTTTTTGAAAAACACACCCAGGGATGGCCCTAGATTATGTTCTTGCGTATCCTCATTCCAGTTTAAATCCAGCTCCTTTCATATCCCTACAAAAGGCTTCTATGAGCAGAAACTAGGGTGCAGATGCATTGTATCGTGGCCTCACCTTTGCAAAGAGGTTGAAACAGCCCAGTTTGCTGACAATACAGTGCACCTCAGGAAGCCTCTTCCCTTTTCCAACGGGCTTAAAGACACACACACAGTTCCATTAGACATAAAGCAGGTAACAACAGAGAGAACTGGAAACTCATTAAGAATCATCATTTAACTAAACAGTACAATCACGTTCTCATAAGAGCCTACTTTCCGTTTGATGGCGTTTAAAAGTATTTTCAATGACATCTTGGTAGATTGGAAGAAAAACAAAATTCAAGAGTCTGAAGTCCAAACTTTTATGAAAGTAGCAGTGAGCTTATCTACCAAGAAAACTAAACATGAAACTCTTCCTGTGAGGCTTGGCCTAACCGTCTACAGTACACTAACCGTCTACAGTACACTAAAGATAGAAAAAAACAAATAGAAAAGGCTTGTGCTTGTGCTTGTGCGTGTATATATATATATATATATATATATATATAAATCATTTTAAGCTAAAAACTTGTCTTTTGAAAAGTGTCCTAAAAAGATCTAAAAGCAGCTCTTTGTGAAACAAAAGAAAAAGGGGGAAAGTTGGAAATTCTTCCTGCTCTCTGTCATCGATTTAGAAGTGGTTTACGGTCTGTTATTCACATGTACTGATTCACATCTCCTCAGAGATGTTGAGTAAGCATGTGGCGGGCTTCCACTCACGCACACACACACACACACACACACACACACACACTAATGTTTTCACACACACACACTCACCAAGATCTTACAGCAGTAACAGAACCAGCGGCTGCCGTCCTCTCCGGTCAGGACGAAGGAGAAGGTCTCGCTGGAAACGGACCGACATTAAGACGCAGGAGTGACAGTCAAAAGATTTCATGAAAAAACTAATCCATAATTCTAAAAAAATTAAATTAAAAAACGTTTGTAATTCCTTGTATGAAAGCTGGAAAAAGAAATTGAAAAATATCAGTAAATATAAAAAGGCAGAGCATTCAGAAACTAGATAGACAGGTGTGTCTTATTTCTTTTGCACCACAACAGGTAAGTGCTTAAAGACAGGGAGGCTGTGTAAGTTGAGCTCATAATCCACATTACAACAATGAACCATACCCACAAAAAGAAGAAGAAGAATGCCCAATGTCCCAAGGTACTCAGAGTAGTAATTAGATCTGGTGACATTTTAATGATCCCTGTGGGGAATTTGAGTTTTTGTCGCATCAATTTCTGGGTTACAGTGGAGGATATAAATAAGGAGAGGAAATGTCAGTATTTAAACATATAAAACTGATAATTACAGTGAAATAACTAAAGCTAAACACTGTTCAAGAAGGAAAAGTTGGACATCATGCATTAGAGCACATGAAAGGTGTGTGTATTGACAACAAAAGCAAATACAGACATGAAAGAAAAGAATACAGTATCGTGTTGCCATTGTGCCCTTGGCTTAGACCTTGTGATGCAGTTACTTCTGTATCCATCGAGCATGCCATTAACAATATTACTGTGGTGCATGTGCTGACCTCGGCATGTGTGCAGAGGGCTTCCAGTCCTGTGAGTCGGGGAAGCAGAAGTTGGGAATGACTCTCAGCTGATCCTCTGCCTCCTTGGAGATCCGGGATGACTTCTCAAACTGAAACAAGGGAATCCATTTATAGCAGTGCTCCTCCAAATGGCTTCCTTGAATTGGTTAAATTATCTTATAATTGCATTATAATAACTTATGATTTAATATAACTTATTTTTAATTAGGTACGATATATTAGGTATGTCTATTGCCGGGTGTAGTATTTTCACATGAATCCTTTTCAAATAGCAATCAGTATGTTCCCATATACTGTAGGTGTCTGAGACCAAATCTTCTCTAAAAACGGCCAACTTCAAAATGATAATATTATAAATATAATTAAAAATGAATATGGAAAGACAAAAAACAAACAATTGCTTTTATGATGCTCTTGTTTTAAATGAAACAATTAAATTATTCCTCATTGCTTTAGAGTCATGTTCCTTTGAATCTGCCAAACAAGATTATATCTTGGACATGATATTGTCTTAATTCCACAGAATACCATTCAATCAAAACAGTATGAATAAACGACAGTTATGTCCTCTGCCTGGGAGAAGGGTGGGATTATGTTAAAAACTCATTCTAACCAGTTTGGGGAACTGCTGCGTGATTTCAGGGGAGTAGGTGTTTCCCGGGGAGCCTTTTCTCAGCGATACCACCACAAAGATCTGGAAGAGCTGCTGCTGCTGCAGCTGGATCAGGTCCTTCTCCAGGGTGCGGTAACCTGGGCGACGTTTCAGTGTAGACTGGATGTAAACTGACCTCCTGGAGCCTGCTGGACACCACACAATGAGACTACAAGCTAAATGCTTGTCCTGGGACATAGCTCATCCAGCACACTGGAGCAATATGAGGCTTTTTGAACATCAATAAACATAAAGTAGAATTGGGACGAAGTACAGATTACACAGACAACAATGACTGAGGCCACAACAATGGGCGTGGATAACTGGTAGTCTGCATTTTACGGCTGTGGTATTATCTGAGTTCCTTAAAGTGAAAACAACAGTTCCCACGAGCCTCTCTCGCAAAGAGGATGTTGCTTGACTGGTCTTTTGTTTTATTTGTTTTTCCTCAGAAGGCTCAACAGAAGCACCTCCACGTATAGCCTAGCATAGACCATAAAACAGAGAACACCCGATCATTCATTCTAGCTCGGCATTTCTGAACGATGAAGGACTGTTTCTGCACGAGCCTCGATGTCCCCATCATGTACAATTGGGTGCATTGCAGTCCCACTATGGCTGAATGTCACTTGATTGGACAGAGATGTGCAACATGGCCTGCATTGACAGAGCGCTGAAGGCGATAATAACTTCCCCCGGAGCTAATACAATCTCCAGAGATGCTAGGAATATTTATTTCTTCTCGATGCAGCCCTATGTTTATACTTGGCAGTGTTGATGATACATACTGATGCACCTCTAAGCTTGAACCTGAGTTACCGTAAAGAGACATTATAGACATCAACTCTACCGCCATACCTTTGCTGTTGTCCTCGGGGTCACTCTCTGTCCCACTGGTCTCCTCTGTTGTGGATGTGAATTAGAGAATGAGGTGGGGGGGATTAGGGAAAAGCAGAGGAATGGAGAAGACTTGAGAAGCCATAATCAGATGCAGACAGTCAGCCTTTGTTTCATAATCAGCGGCTTTGCCTGCTGCAGCTGGCCTTGTGTGTACCATCAAAAGCTGGGGTATTTCCACAAAGAGGCTCAACTTAATCTTACTGAAGTGATGATGGCAGTGACATTTGAGCATATGTGACAGTGTCTCTCTATGTGTGTGTGTGTGTTACCTCTCACTGAGACTCCCTGGTTCTTTACCCTCTTCCTCCCGCGCTTGTCATCAAAGATGGTCTCGATCTTGTTGACATACTGCGTAGTAGAACACACACACACACACACACACACACACACACACACACACACACACACACACACACACACACACACACACACACACACACACACACACACACACACACACACACACACACACACACACACACACACACACACACACACACACACACACACACACACACACACACACACACACACACACACACACACACACACACACACACACACACACACACACACACACACACGTCAGCCCATCATTTCACAGTCATAGAATCATGATTACTGGGAATCATGACATAACAAGCCACTAAGTACATCATTATATTATAGATAGATATATTATTTTTTTGGAAACCGTACATTCTTCTGTTAATGTCGTAAAAAAACACAGTTGAGTAGTGGACACAAGTCAACTGAGGCACATTAATAGATGGAGTTGGGCTCTCCACACAAACAAACACATGCCGGAAGCCAGAACTTATCTTTAAGAGGACACACTTTGTCTGTCAGTGCATGGGCAGAAAGTAAAATGACCCAACTAAGATAATGTTAAAGTTGTTGAGCAGAAAAACACATGGGGTGTTATTATGTCTATGCCCATCTTCTTAATTAGAGTTAAATAAGAGTTAAAAGACAGCATTACATAACTATAGCAAATGTTTTGTTTTGTAGTTACTTTTCAGGCTATGCATTCTAAACTATTTCAAAGTAACATAATAGAAAACAATCAGGTCAACAAAGACATATTGTTTAAAAAAATTTTTTTTAAAACATCTAAAAGCAACCTTGATGAGCATTTGCCGAACCTGCTGGTGCACACAGCACATGTGTCACGTGGGTCTTAAAGCCATGATCCTTTTCTCGTCATCACCTTTACACATGTGTACAATATGTTAACACCTCTGTTATGTGTTATTCTACCTTATCGTTAAAGTTCTCCCCGGGACACGCGCTCTGCACTGCCATGAGTCCTGTGCTCCCATGTGTTCTGTCTGAGTCCTCATGAAGTACATGTTGCTCTATTACTATCTGTTTTCTGTCAGCTTCCCTCTCCTTCCTGCTCGACTTGAATTACCACCGCGAGGACGTGCGCCAGCACAAACCAACCGAGTAGCAGTTTGTTTTATCTGATTAGACATTTGCGGAGAAATTCAGAATTTGCACTTGAATTCTTGAGCTACGGCCAACAAAAAGTGTTGGTGAGGTCGCGGTGACCCTTGACCACCGAATTAGGATCATTTTGACCTAAAGTCCAGGTGGATGCTTGTGCCAAAATTGGAAGAAATTCCGTTGAGGTGTTCCCGAGGTAACGTGTTCACGGGAATGGAACCGATGGCCGGGCGGACAACCCGAAAAGCGCAATGCCTCCATAAAGGCATAAACGCTAAACAGCTCAGGCAATCGGCGTATCCCAAAGCGAGCTCTAACGCCGTAATCCACGGATCATTTACCTGAGGCGCCCTCTGTATTTTTTGCGTGCTCGCGCGCCGCGGTGCAGCCAGTTTGGGAGTCTCTGCAAGTGTTGAGGATTTGGATGGCGTCGGCGTTTGAAGCCTCTTCCTCTCCACTCTGGTTGCGTAGCCTTGCAGCGTTTGGGGCTTAGGAGGCAGCTGGAAAAAAAAGGGCGGTCGTATCAAACTACAACACTCCCTCCTTTGAGAATCTCAAGTTTATACACCAATTAACAACAACTAAATATTTCCGTAGCGTGAAAAGGAGGCATAAATGGCATATCATCCCATACCTTTGGGCCATGAGGCCTTCTGATGGGGAGACACATGGGAGAGAACTTGACGTCCTCGTAGGGGCTATCTCTGGTCACTTCACCTGGGGGGAAGACAGCGTGATGGGAAAAGATAAGACGGGCTGACTGGATGTTTCACCACGGCTCTACACCTTTTCATTTCATTTCATTTCACTAAGCATCTTGCTTAGTATAAAAGCAAATGAAAAGTAATTCCTAATCATTTCCCATGGCTGTTATTTTCATTATCAATTCATTCATGATTTATTTTCTTGGTTAATCTTTTTGTGAAAAAAATAAAACCCTTGTTTCATTTTGGACTAAATCATGTATTAAAATAGCTAGTTTTATGCCAACAACAGTCCAAATACCCAAAGACAATTAGTTTAACATCTGACCTAACAAAGAAAAGCACATGCTAGAAGCTGCAACTAGATATTTTGGGGGCATTTTTGCTTGAAAAATGACTAGACAATGAATTGATTATCAACGTAGTTTGTTAACCTAATCTTTGCACATCTAGATAGAGATACTTTTCACTTTGCTGCAATACCACCATGTGTCCAAATCTGATATTGTTACTTAACTGCAACAGCTGATGCAGACGCAAACGTTTAAAAAGCAATGTTTTTTTCACTACCTGTCCTGATTTATAACAAATCACTAATTTGTACAGTTGTGCTGTCTTTTTTAAAATATTGATAATAACTCTCAATACATGTCACAATGGAAACAGGTATTTTTCCCAAATGCTCTTCAGAGATTTTTCCTGATTAGTTCACCAACTGGTCCCTGTACAGCATCACGTTTGAAAAGGCTCCGTTATAATTCAAAATGGGGCATTGAGCCAGTGACAGCGTATGACTGTCTTTGTCTCTTTTTAAACAAAACCAGTGCTGAGCGAAGCGGTTTCAAACACACGGCAGACAGGCAGTCGGCGCGGGGATCAAAAGCGCGGCGAGTTCAACTTACAAACAATGTCCTCGTAGATATTGTCGTCGGAGTAGGCGTGGTAAATGCCCGAGTGTCCATCCTCGCCTCTCAGCGGGCCTCGCTTCGCCGTCAGACGCGCCGCATCCTCGTACTCAAAGGACTTCCTGTGGCGGGGAGGGAAAGGGAAGGCAGTGAATGAGAGGGGGCCTCGCTGCCGTCCTAAAGAGAGGTCGCTCTCTCGTATCACGTTCATGTCAGCTTCCCGCCGCTAAATTCCACATGTTGATATCAAACGCAGCAAGACGGAGAGAGAGTGAGATAAACTGGAGTGACAGGAAACGACTGAGCAGCTGGTACAAAAGTTGTTATGAAAAGCAGAACGAGGAAGAAGACGGTGACAGGATTTAGACAGACATGGCAGTTGGCAATGTGACAGCTGTCAATATAACAATTAGGTCAGTGCAACTTTCCTCAAATGAAAACTTTCAGACTGAAGACAAAGCTTTGTTTAGTCAGAGTGCTGCCTCGCTCCATGGAGGAATTTCATAATGCACATGAATGAATGACAGCTTGTGGCTTCCTCTGAAGTTTGTAAACAAGGAGCCCTGTAGAACTACGTGCCGATGTGGCCGGAAGACTGGAGGTGAAGGGGAAGTTATCGCAACTTTTTCTATCATTCGGGCAGCTTCTGCCAACCTAAAAGTTTGGTTTTATTCTAATAAACGGGGCACTACCCCCCATGAGTATTATGATTGATAGGTGTCTATTTGCACTTATATTCTGATACACAACTGACAGTTTATTAGGTATTGTGGAGGATGTTGTCTGTGGTTTAATTGTACAGCATTATTCTGACGGATGTTTCTATTGTTTTGCCCACCACCCCTTATATAGACACACACACGTGTGTGTGTGTGTGTGTGTGTATATATATATATATATATATATATATATATATATATATATTGCCCTCGATGGACTGGCGGCCTGTCCAGGGTGTCCCCTGCCTTCGCCCTATGTCAGCTGGGATAGGCTCCAGCACCCCCGCGACCCTAATGAGGATAAGCGGTATTGAAAATGGATGGATGGATGGATATATATATATATATATATATATATATATATATATATATATATATATATATTTATTATCTCAATCTTAAATGATATGAGGCTTTATATATTTTTGTTATTTCAATTGTTTATTTGAAAATAAGACTATCTTTGCATTGTATTATCATATTCGGTCAACAACTCCCAGACAGCGTTTCAATAGAACGACAGACAACAACGAGGCAGAACAGTTTACAGAGAACCGTATTATTAGTAGTCAGGCCACCCAATAAGTCCTGATCTCAATGTGTACGTGGGTTACAAGTTATGTTTTGTTTTGTTTCGCCTCCAGTGAAAGAGAGAGAGAGAGAGAGAGAGAGAGAGAGAGAGAGAGAGAGAGCAAGCATGCGCAAGAGGGAGTGTGTGTGCGTGTAGATGACGACCCTTGACCCGTGGCTGCAGAGGAACTAGGCCACATACACATAATGGAGAACAATGCTGCCAGATATCATGTGACATCACACCAGGACGCCGGCCAACAATTAGTTTCCTCCACAGAACCTCCCCCAAAAAAGGCACTGCAGATAGACAAAGTCTAAAGCAGGATGTATAATGTGCATTGGTGAATTTCCTGATTCTATAGGATCAAATGAAGCCCTGCGAGAAAACCCATCCGTTTAAAGTGCTCTGCTTTCACTGCATTGACTCACCTGTTCTTTGTATGCCTTGAAAGCCCGTTAGTCTTTGCTACAGGACACGGAGGAGGTGGGAAGCTAGGTGGGTGGGCCACCCTCCTACTCCTCGCGTTGGAGTGGTTGCTATGAGGGGAACTGCCATCCCGCCGTGTTGTGTGCCCCTCATCGTTGCTGTTGTTGGCTCCCCGATACTGGAATGTTCGCATAGGTTTGGGAGGAGGCTGAGCGTCACCCCTGCCTTTCTCCCAGAGCAGTCGGTCCCCCTCAAGTTTACGCCAGAAACCCCGGGAAGTGTAGAAGTTTCCCGCAGGCATGTTGTCTTCTTGCTCGTCGGTCGATAGAGGTAGATGCTTCGAAGCTACTTCAACGCCCAAGATACGATCCCTTTTTTGGTAGCCGTCGGCAGTGAGGATTTGTTTACCTGCGGGGTCGTCCTCCACTTTGGGAGACGCGAACATTTGTGCTGCAAGTGGTTTAATTCCCGGGGTTGTGGTGGAATACTCAGCGGGACATTTCTGCACAGGTTCCGACTTCCTACCGACCACACCATGTCCAGCTGGTGATGGGGATACCCGGAAATCTAAGCCCAAGGTTAAAGATTTGGAGTGGTAAAGCCCCCCTCTCGACCCCTCATTGGAACATCCGTTGCCCAGTTGATCTCCGGACAGAGTTCGGGATACGGTCGGAGGATGTGCCTTCGCCCCGGCATCCTGGCTGCGACCTTCCCACTGGGAGATCTTCTCCCTGATGTTGCTGCACTGCTCGTGAGAAGGGGGCCTACCTGACTGGCGGCCCTGCCGAGCCACAGTGTCCCCTTTCTGCAGGCGATCGACTTCACCACCCCCTCGCCTGCCCTGCTCCAGCCTCAGAGCCAGCATGTTGAGAGGGGGCAAGAGAATGCATCAGGGATTTCCTTGAAAAGACAGATGGGCGAAGCAAGGGAATCTGTTCCCAATTGAATCCAGAAACAATAAGTAAAAGCAGCAGCGCCCCAATGGTTTGGGGTTGCAACTGATCCTTTATGTCTTTGTGCTTCTTATTGTGTTAGCGGAGTGTCACTTCCCCTCCCTTGTCTCCTCTTGTAAACAACCTAAAAAGAAGAACAGACACAAACATTACCCATCAATCAATGCACTTAAAAACAAGCCGGGGCAGCACGCCGAAGGGTCAAAAGGTCACCGAAGCAACACAGGAGGACACAA